>NW_007055656.1:0-18738 GCF_000164805.1 Carlito syrichta | reverse complement strand
GAACCCACGGGCTCAGGCAATTCACTCACCTCAGCCTCCCAAAGGCGCGGGATTACAGGCTGAGCCACCGAGCCAGGCGTGTATTTTTCTTAAGAGTACTAATCAACACCCGATATATACTGTATGTTTGTTTACTGTTCATTTCAAACCTAGACCTTAGAGCAAGGTCTGGCACCTAGTAGGTAGCTCAAAAACACTGGCTGAATGAATAAATGTCCACTTCTTCAGCTTCCAGTCCAATAACTCCTAAATACCTGTAGTTCCTGCACTCTGTACTCACGTTTTATAATGTCTTGAGAATCTTTGTTTATCCTGTGCCAAGACAGCCTCTTCCCATCTCCTTCACCTGATTCCCGCTCATCTTTCAAGACTCAGTTCAAGGCCAGGCACGGTAGCTCAAGCCTGTATCCCAGCTCTTTGAGAAGCTGAGGTGAGAGGATTGCCTGAACTCAGGGGTTTAAGACCAGCCTGGGCAACTTGGTGAGACCTCGTCTCTACAATAAATCAAAAAATAAGCTGGGCATGGTAGCACATACCTGTAGTTTCAACTACTTGGAAAGCTGAAGCGAAAGGATCACCCGAGCCCAGCAGGTCGAGGCTGTGGTGGTCGTGAGCATGCCACTGCACTCTAGCCTGGGTGACAGAGTAATATTCCAACTCAAAAAAAAAAAAAAAAAGATCTAGTTCAGGTGCCACTTCCTCCAGGAGGCTCTCTCTAACCCTCCTCCATGCTATCTGGCTCCCAGCACATATTTTCACTTAGTACCATGATATGATTTGTTTATATGTCTTTTTTACCTGACTGTCCTGTACCTCCTTGAGGACAAGGATTATGTTTTCTTCAGCTTTATTCCCTGTGCCTAGCGTAACACAGACATTGCCTACTCGACTGAATGAATAATACACACCAAAAATTCCTCCCTTCTAATGGAAAAAGTAATTAATACCCTATGAAAGGCACATTAGTAAACCAAGGACAGCATAATATTTCTTCCAAAATCTTTGGGCACCATAGTATGTTGGCAATGTGGATACCTACTTTTACAAATTAAGATTGATAACTGTTCTGAGAGAGATTAAAATCAGCCAGAGAAGACAAAATGATCCCATGTAAGATATGCAAAAACATTCATTAAACATCCTATAGTAATAAAAATGGAAAACATAGAAGGGACACTAGAGGCTGGATTTGGATGACTAGACTAAGTGACGGGTACAATTATTAAGATGAACCAAAACGTGGATGGGCAAACTGTGACAAAAGTAACATGCCTTTTGAAAAAGAACACCTAAATAATCTACCTGTGGATCCTAGACTCCTCCTTTCTCTCTTCACCCCCCTCGTCTTGGCTTAACTTAGAGACTCACTCAACTCTCATAAATTCAATCACCTGTGGTTGCCCACAAAGCACCTGTCCTTAGGCTAGACCAGATAAAGACTTTCAGTGTCTCCTTTTAGCTCTCACAAAGGGGTACAGTTCTTACCCCGTGGCTCCCCACCCACAGCATCTCCTCGTGCAAGTCAAAGTGGGAGACGGAGACTGGGACGCCCACTTCAGCCACCACGCTGTGCAATTCAGAGTAAACACCTTCCATTATGTGCACTGATTCCTGGACGGGAAGAGCCTCCAAGGTCACTCCCTCGGGGTCCAGCTCCACATTCTGTAGCAGGCTTGGATTCAGATGGGCGTCCAGGACAGTGTCCAGAGCAGAATGCATGGCCGGGCTGTACTCTGCCAGTCCAGGATCCAGACCCTCAAAGTTCATGATGGCGATGGCAGCTGATCACACCTGTGACACAGCCTCCCTTGCCACGATCCCTTTAGACTCCTGACCCAACCTTCAGCAGAACAGCACCGGTGGATATCCTGGCCTGCAAAGGGAAAGAGGTAGCTGAGTCAGGAGTAGGCTCAGGGAGTGGTACTTAGTGTCTTCTAGGTTATGTGGGCAAGAGGGAGACGAGGGCCGGGCTCGGTGGCTCAGCCTGTAATCCCAGCGCTTTGGGAGGCCGAGGGGAGTGGATTGCCTGAGCCTGCGGGTTCGTGACCCGCCTGGGCAATTTGGCAAGACCTCATCTCTACAATAAATCAAAAATTAGCCGGGCGTGGTAGCGTGCGCCTGTAGTTCCGGCTACTTGGAAGGCTGAGGCAGAAGGATTTCCAGAGCCCAGCAAGTCGAGGCTGTGGTGGCCGGGAGCGTGCCACTGCGCTCCAGTCTGGCAACAGAGTGAGACTCCAACTTAAAAAAAAAAAAACAGGGAGATGAGATAGGTAGAAGGGGGATGGGCAGTGGGGTGGTCTCCTCCTCTAGGCTCTTTGAATTCTCCACCACCCCGTTATCTAACCAAATCGTTCACTTGCTCTTTTTCTCCCCTCAGATCTGCTCACCTGCCTGGTTCAGCTCTGAACCATCAGGTGAAGGGAGCAGGAAATGCAGGGGCTGAAGTTAGGCACAGGGATCTAAGATGCTAGTTTCCCAGAGTTAGGAGTGGGCAAGGGGTGGGGAGGAGAATGGGCGGTGAGAACATAAGTCAATTTCCCAGAGTCCTCTGCAATCGTTACCCAGGATTCTCTAGGGGAAAACAATAATGGCCAATTACCCACAATTAAGGGGTGGGGGGCAGGGAAGGTGATGGAAACGGCTAGTTACCCAGAATTCTCTGGGGGAACCAGAGAAATCGGTTATCCAGAATTTTCCCCCCGGCAGCGGGGTGGGGAAGGATAGGGCAAGGGTCAGATGTGTTCCTGGGATGCTTACGGGGAGCGGGTCATTACCAAGATTTCTCCATGGCGGATATTTTGGAGTGCGTGGAATTAAAACGAGTAGGGGGGGGCGCAAGCGCTGTCAGCTCCGCGGGAAATTCCAGGTTCCCCCAGTAGTCCCCCACGCCTTAGGCTCAACCTAACCCTTCGGCAGGAAAGGCAGGACTCCCGGCCGCAGCTTCCAATCAGGAAGCGTCGTGGGTGCGCCTCAGCCAACCAGAGGGAGCCAGGTACGGACGGCCCCGGAGGAAGCGCGTGACGCAGAGCTGGGCAGATTCCAGGTTACGGGCTGCCGCTGGGGACAAACAGGGCCGGAATGGGACGAGCTCGATGGTATTTTAAAAAGTAACCCTTTCTCTTTTAAGCCTTCTTGAAGAAAATTAGCCCCAGACTTGGAAACCGAACTTTTATGCTTCCTATAGCTTTAGAAGCTCTAGAATCAGGGGATCCCAAGGCAGAGCACTGGGAATGGACCGCTGGGTATTCCCAGCGTGGCCTGGTCCACCCCCTTTCCCTGTGGTGGTCTTGTGAGACGCTCCGCCAACTCTGACCCTGTTGCCCCGAAACTCTGGCATTTCCTCTCATTTCTAGATACCGGAGAGAAAAAAAGGAAGCGGGAGCCAGACTTCTGACACGGGCCCATTCGCAATCATTCCCTCCCCAGAGGCCCTGTAATATTCCCGGGGAACGGGACCCGTGTCCATTCCTTGCTATCAAATTCCCCAGCTCGTGGAGCTGGACCTTGTCCCTCAGAGGGGAATGAGCGCGGCAAGTTGAGATGAAACATTTGCCTTCCCAAAACTAAAACGGATTTACAGTTATTCTGAGGGATTCTTGGAGCTTGTGGGCCTGAATTGCTTTGAAATGGGTCCAGGTTGTGGGCTGTCTTAGCACTTTAGCTCAGCTGTTGTTAATGTTTCTAAGAGCCACATAGAGGGACTCTGGTGGAAGACATTATTTACTGAAGATACAGGGTTTTTTTTAATTGTTTTGTTTTGTGAGTTGGAGTCTCACTCCATCGCCCAGGCTGGAGTGCAGTGGCACACTCACGGCCATCCCAGCTTCGACCTGCTGGGCTCAGGTGATTCTCCCTAAGTTGCTGGAATTACAGGCATGTGCTACCACGCCCTCCTTATTTTTTGATTTATTGTAGAGATGAGGTCTCGTCAAGTTGCCCAGAATGTTCTCGAACCCGTGGGCTCAGGCAATCCCCTCAACTGGGCCTCCTAAAGTGCTGGGGTTACAGGCTTGCGCAACTGCACCTGTTTTGTTTTTTTAAGACAGGCTCTCGCTCTGTCACCCAGGCTAAAGTGCAGGGGCGTAATTATAGCTCACTGCAGCCTGGGCTAAAGAAGCCCTCCCACCTCATCCTCCCAAGTAGCTGGGAATACAGGCACGCACCACCACTCCTGGCTAATTTTCTTATTTTTAATAGAGATGAGTCTTGCTGTGTTGCCAGGCTGGTCTCAAACTCCTGGCTACAAGCAATCCTCCTGCTTTGGCCTCCCAAGGTATTGGGGTTACAGGTGTGAGCCACAACGCCTAGTCATGACACGGTTTTAAAGCATTCTCTCTGGCTGGGCTCGGTGGCTCAGCCTGTAATCCCAGCACTTTGGGAGGCCGAGGCTAGTGGATTGCCTGAACCTGCGGGTTCGAGACCCACCCAGGCAACTTGGTGAGACCTCGTCTCTACAGTAAATAAAATTAGCCGGGCATGGTAGTGTGCGTGTGCCTGTAGTTCCCGCTACTTGGAAGGCTGAGGCAGAAGGATCACCAGAGCCCAGCAGGTTGAAGCTGTGGTGGCCAAGAGCATGCCACTGCCCTCCAGTCTGGGTGACAGAGCGAGACTCCAACTCAAAAAAAAAAGTATTCTCTCTCTCAATAAACACTGGTGAATAAACTTTCATAAAATGATGGAAGGATTTAGATTTCCAGGACTCAGAGGGGTCTTAGACTTAGTCAGATGTCCTAGACCAAGAGAAAAACACCTTTGCTAGGAGCAGTAACTCACGCCTGTAATCCCAGCACTTTGGGAGGCAGAGGCGAGAGGATTGCTTTAGCCCACAGGTTTGAGCCCAGCCTGGGCAACATGGCGATACCTTGTCTCTACATTAAAAAAAAAAAAAAAGCCGGGTGTGGTGGTACACACCTGTAGTTCCAGCTCCTTAGAAGATTGAAGCCGAAAGATCGCCTAAACCAGCAGATAGAGGCTGTGGTGGCCATGAGTGTGCCACTGCACTCCAGCCTGGGCGAAAGAGTGAGACTCTAATTCTAAATAAATAAATAAAAACTTAAAAATAAATAAATAACTAACACCTTAACACAGAGTCTCAAACTAATCCAACTTCACAGGTTATTAGACTTAAGATTTCACAGAAAGCTGGGCGCAGTGGCTCATGCCTATAAACCCAGCACTTTGGGAGGCCGAGGTGAGAGGATTATCTGAGCTCACAAGTTTGAGACCAGCTTGGGCAACTTGGTAAGACCTCATCTCTACAATAAATCAAAAAATTAGCCGGGTGTGGTGACGCATGCCTGTAATTCCAGCTACTTGGAAGCCTGAGATGGAAGGATCGCCTGAGCCCAGCAGGTAAAGACTACGGTGGCTATGAGCGTGCCATTGCACTTCAGCCTGGGCGACAGAGTGAGACTCCAACTCAAAAAAAAAAGAGCCAGGCTTGGTGGCTCAACCTGTAATCCTGTGCCTTAGGAGGCTGAGGTGAGTGGATTGCCTGAGCCCGTGGGTTCGAGACCCACATGGGCAACTTGGCGAGACCTCATCTCTACAATAAATCAAAAATTAGCTGGGCATAGTAGCGCACGCCTGTAGTTCCAGCTACTTGGAAGGTTGAGGCGGCAGCATCGCCAGTGCTCAGCAGGTCAAGGCTGCGGTGGGCGGGAGCGGCCACTGCACTCCAGTCTGGGCGACAGAGTGAGACTCCAACTCAAAAAAAAAAAGATTTCACAAAAAGGTGGGTGCTGAGAAACCTGGACAGTTCCTACATTTTAAGAAATCTCCAAGCCAGGCTCGGTGGCTCAGCCTGTAATCCTGCACCTTTGGGAGGCTGAGGTGAGTGGATTGCCTGAGCCCGCAGGTTCGAGACCCACCTGGGCAGCGAGACCTGATCTACAATAAATCAAAAAATCAGCCAGGCGTGGTAGGGCACGTCTGTAATTCCAGCTACTTGGAAGGCTGAGACGTAAGGATCGCCAGAGCCCAGCAGGTCGAGGCTGCAGTGGGCGGGAGCGGTCACTGCACTCCAGTCTGGGCGACAGAGTGAGACTCTAATTCAAAAAAAAAAAAGAAATCTCCATATTGATGTCTCATTTATTTTCCATTCTTTTCCTTCCTTCCTTCTATTCCTTCCTCCCTCCCTTCCTTTTAAGGTGTGGTCTCACTCTGTCACCCAGGCTTCAGTGCATTGGCAGGATCACAGCTCACATCAGCCTTGACCTTCTGGTTCAGATGATTCTTCTGCCTTAGTCTCCTAAGTAGCTGGAAATACAGGCATACGCCACCACACCTGGCTAATTTTTTACCTTTTTTTTTGTACAGATGAGGTCTTACTGTGTTACCTAGGCCAGTCTTGAACTCCTGGGCTCAAGCAATTCTTCTGCCTCAGCTTCCCAAAGTGTTGGGATTACAGACATGAGCCATCATGCTCAGCTCCATATTGAGGTCTCAAATTGAGTAAGACTTCATAGACATGTGAGAGTTACAGAGTCTGAGATACCTGGGTTAATTAATGTATAAGTCGGCCGGGCTCGGTGGCTCAACCTGTAATCCCACGCTTTGGGAGGCCGAGGTGAGTGATTTGCCTGAGCCCGTGGGTTCGAGACCCACCTGGGCAACTTGGTGAGACCTCATCTCTACAATAAATTTAAAAAATTAGCCGGGCGTAGTAGCGTGCGCCTGTGGTTCCAGCTACTTGGAAGGCTGAGGCAGAAGGATTGCCGGAGCCCAGCAGGTCGAGGCTGCGGTAGCCGGGAGCGGCCACTGCACTCCAGTCTGGGCGACAGAGTGAGACTCCAACTCAAAAAAAAAAGAATGCAGGATCTGGCCGGGCTTGGTGGCTCAGCTTATAATCCCAGCACTTTGGGAGGCTGAGGCGAGTGGATTGCCTAAGCCTGCAGGATTGAGACCAGCCCAGGCAAATTGGCAAGACCTCATCTCTACAATAAATCAAAAAAAATAGCCGGGCGTGGTAGCGTGCGCCTATAGTTCCGGCTACTTGGAAGGCTGAGGCGGAAGGATCGCTGGAGCCCAGCAGCTCGACGCTGGGGTGGCTACTATGAGTGTGCCACGGCACTCCAGCCTGGGCGACAGAGACTCCAACTCAAAAAAAAAAGAAAAAAGAATGCAGGATCTGGCCAGGCACAGTGGCTCCTGCCTGTAATCCCAGCACTCTGGGAAGCCTAGGCAGGAGGATTGCTTGAGCGCAGAAGGTCAAGACCAGCCTGGACAACATGGCGAGACCTCACCCCTACAAAACAAAAACTTGCCTGTTGTAGTGGCACATGCCTGTAGTCCACCTACTTGGTAGGCGGAGGCAGGAGGATCACCTGAGCCCAAGGAGTTTGAGGCCACAGTGATCATGCCACTGCACTCCAGCCTAGGTGACAGAGTGAGACCCCCCCCCCCCCGACTCAAAAACAAAACAAAATGGAAAAGAATGCAGGATCCAAAGTCAGATTGTCTGCACAGGAACTCTAGCCACTTAGTAGCTCTGTGATCTTGGGCAAATTACTTATCTCTGAACCTCAATTTCCTCATCTGTAATATGGAGATAGTAATGGTACCCATCTTAAAGGGTTGTGATAATTAAATGGCTTAATACATATAAATTGCTTGGACAAAGTACTAATACTTATCCTACAGTAGAGTTACATATACATTAGCCACTATTAGTAACCACCTGGGGGGACTTCTGCTGGATTTGGAGTCTGGCATCCAACTGGAAAGGCCTGCCTAGGGGTGTGAATGTGATTTGCATAACGGTTGAGGCCCCGCTGACGTCAGGGGCTCTTTCCAGCTCCAGGTCAGTTGTAGCCCTGGAAGTAGTTCCTGCCACACAACAGTCCCACAATCTCCCCACCAACCCTGCTTCCTACCCAACTCCTGCAGCACCAGGAAGTGAAACAAAGAGGCACCCCCATGCCTCCAACTCACCCTTGTCCCTCTCATCCCATCCCCCAGGGCTCCACTTCCTCCTCTTTCTCTTTCAGCTCCTCTCTTTCAGGGCTCCCAGTCTGGGTACCAGAGGTGGAAAGAGAATAGGAGACACTTGACATACATGAGGTGAACTCCCGTTTCCCTCCCTCCAGTTTCCTTATTCCATTTTTGACCACCTTCTGCAGGAGAAAGGCAAATCTTTTCTCACCCAAACTGAAATAATTTTCTCATGCTGGAAATGTTTCATCCAAAGTGTAGATTTACCTCAGAATCCTAACATTTGAACTACAAGTTCCATTGGGCAGTTTTGAATAGTTGTACGGGAAGGGAGACTGCCACTGAGGGTTAAGTTTCTGAGAAGAAAAGGGCCGACTTCTTGGGGAGGCTTTGGGAGCCAGCTGTGTGGTCACCCAGGGCCTCATTCTGACGTCCAAATTGTCCTGGGACCCTCCCTTGGGGTCGGGGCAGCCCCAGCTTTGGACCACCCTCCGCTCCCACGCCCAGCCTCACACTCACTGGCTGTTGCATCAGAGGGTGATGAAATCAGTGTCAGCGGATTTTACCCGCGGCTGCAACAGGCTGAAGGACCAGCCAGAGTCATTGACACTACACACCTTCGACCACCCAGGCCTGCTGGGCTTCCGAGCTATGGGGCAGGGGCTGGATGCTGAAATGTCCAAGTTGAACTTCTTGCTCTTGTTTTCACTAGCATCCTAAAGAAATCATCACCTGACTCCCAGAGAGCCCATGGAACCTTGGGCCGCTAGGGATGAAGAATCACGTGGTTCCTAGCCAACACCCCTCTTCCCACAAGAGCCCTCCTCACCTGTACTGCAAGGCCAGGGGTGAGGAGCAATAAGACCTCGTACTGCACTTACATGGCTTCCCAGTTCACCAAGGGCCTCCATGTTCATTCTCTCCTGTGAAACCAGGACCATCTAGTGAAAAGAATTTTGTTTCCCATGGATAAAAAGAAGCCTCCCTGTTTTTGTTGTTTTCTTTAAGTTGGGAGTCTCACCTAGGCTGGGATGCAGTGGCATGATCACGGCTCTAACTCCTGGGCTCAGGAAATTCTTCCACCTCAGCCTACTAAGTAGCTGGGACTAAGGCATGCCACCACGACCAGCTAATTTTTTTGATTTTTTTGTCTCCCCTCATACTTATATAGGGGGCATCAGGTAGGAATCAAACTTCATTCCAAACTGAGCTTGCAGCTGGGCGTAGTGGCTCACGCCTGTAATCCCAACACTTTGTGAGAGGATTACCTGAGTCCAGCAGGTCGAGGCTGAGGTGGCTGTGAGTGTGCCACTGCCCTCCTGCCTGGGCAACACAGTGAGACTCCGACAAAAAAAAAATACTGACCTCACCATCCTATTGGGAGATGAATGAATGAAGGCCTCTCTGGTTTTTCCTCAGGCAGGAGGAAGTGAGGAAATTAGGTTTGGGGTGGGGCAGGGATATAGCTTCGAGAAGCAAAAAGATCATGGAAAGATTAAACAGGAAGGAACTTCAGACCAGATTAATTTAAATGTTCATTACTCTCCCCCCCCAAAGCCTTTTCGATTCCTGGAGAGCATTACATATGCGTCCCATCCCAGGCTGCCAGCCACAGTAGCCACACACTCATTTCCCCTGGAGCTGGGGCTGCATACCTGGGCTCCCCATGGAGGGGGATGATGCAGGGAGGGGAATCCCACCTGCTGTGAGTCACCTGCTAGCATAAAGGGCGGGCCTTACAGTGCAGGGACCTTAAAAAGGGACCTGGAGACAAAGGGAGAAAAACAACAGGAAGCAGCTCAGAAACTCGGTGAACAGCAGAGGGAACCAAGCCAGAGAGAATAGAGGGAACCAGGCTCAGAGCAAGTGGAAGTGGGCAGAGATTCCACAAGGACTGGTGCAGGGCACGGAGTCAGCCAGCCTTGTGAGCAGGCAGCGAGATGCCAGGGAGCGGAGCCGTGATGCTGCTGGCGCTGCTGGCCTGGACAGCTCAGGGCCGGACTGTGCCTGGGGACAGCAGCCTGTCGTGGGCTCAGTGCCAGCAGCTGTCGCAGAAGCTCTGCACGCTGGCCTGGAGTGCACATCCGCCTGTGGGACACACGGTGAGTGCAGCCCCTGGGGCCCAGCAGGAGCCTCTTCAAAGCTGAGATGGAAGACTCTGGCTGTGGGGGGAAGCTGGTGGGTTGAAGGCCAACAGGGAGTGAGAGAAGACAGAGAGTGAGGATCCTGGGAGAGTCCTGGGCCTGAGGGTCCAGGTGGGTTTCAGAAGTGCTCATCCTCTTCATTCTTCCCACTCCCTTCTCCATTCCAGGATCTAAGAGAAGAGGGAGATGAAGAGACTACAAGTGATGTCCCGCATATCCAGTGTGCGGATGGCTGTGATCCCCAAGGACTCAAAGACAACAGTCAGGTACCGCCAAGATGAGGCTGGGCCATGAAGGCAAGGGGACTGGGAACATGGCTGGCACCATGGTGAACTGGAAGTTGTGTCTGAAAATGGAAAGGAGTTGCTGGGTGGGTCTTTAGTGAATGGAGTAGGAAGACGTCTCCAACTTCTTTCATCGCTTTCTTCTCTCCCTAGTTCTGCTTGCAAAGGATCCACCAGGGTCTGATTTTTTATGAGAAGCTGCTAGGATCGGATATCTTCACAGGGGAGCCTTCTCTGCTCCCTGACGGCCCTGTGGGCCAGCTTCATGCCTCTCTGTTGGGCCTCAGCCAGCTCTTGCAGGTACGAACCTAGGGGCCTGGAGGATGGGGGCTTGCAGGTGTCAGAGACAGGGGCCAGAGAGTTAAGCATGTTGAGTCCTCTCTGACGGAGTGCTGTGTCTTCTCAGCCTGAAGGTTACCACCGGGAGTCTCAGCAGATTCTGCACCCCAGCCCCAGCCAACCATGGCAGCGCCTCCTTCTCCGCTTCAAGATCCTTCGTAGCCTCCAGGCCTTTGTGGCTGTAGCTGCCCGGGTCTTTGCCCACGGAGCAGCAACCCTGAGCCCCTGATGCCAGTGTTTTAAGGATGGCACTCAGATCTCCACGTCTCAGCAATGCCAAGATGCACCTTCCACCCCAGGTACCTGTGAGCCAGCAAATTACTTAGTCCATCCATTCTAATGGGACTTGCACATGTTGAAAAATTACCAGTACTGACTGACTTATGATGTTGACCTGTGACAAAGCTGAATATTTATTAGATGGGAAAGGACATTTGGGGATGATTTATCCTCATGGGAGCAGTTTGGAGAAGAAGAGTATTTATTATATTTATACTGAATTATGTACTTTTTTCAATAAAGGCTTATTTATGTGACTCTATGAGTGTAATTTTTGGTCTCGATTGGGAAAGAGAAACAGATGGAAAAGTAGGGCCAGGGACTCTGCTCTAAAGGACTACAGTGGAGAGTGATATTTCCTCATGATCTCTGGTGTATAGAATAACTGGGATCCTTTAGGTATTAATCCCTACATGGCTGGACACACAGAGGAGCATGATAAGGAGTTGAGATTAGGAAATGGGTCACACTTAGGTATCCCCTGCTCCCTGATCTAATGTTCCCTTCCCTGCTTTTTTTTATCTTTATTTTTGAGTCAGAGTCTCATTCTGTCACCCAGACTGGAGTGCAGTGGCATGCTCACAGCCACTGCAGCCTTGACCTGCAGGGTAGGTGATCCTTCTGCCTCAGCCTTCTAAGTAGCTGGAACCACAAGCATGTGCCACCATGCCCGGCTAATTTTTTAATTTATTGTAGAGATAAAAAAAAAAAAATCTCACCATGTTGCTCAGGCTGGTCTTGAACCCCTGAGCTCAGGCAATCCTCTCGCCTCCGCCTCCCAAAGTGCTAGGATTATAGGCTTGAGCCACTGCACCTGGCTGCCTTCCCTGCTTTCTTGGCTAAGAGTATATATGGCAAAAGATAGGACCCCTAATCACTGCAAATCCTATCTGAGTTTCAAGCAGGAAGGGCATTCCAGGGAGGTGAAGGTAAATCTCCCTACCCAATGGGATTCTCCTTTAAAAGGAGTTTGGTTACTCAAGGGGAGCAAAACGGTCTTTGGATAAAAAAGGAGAGGAAGAGGCTAGTGATTATTTCCTTTTTTTTCCACAGTTGCAGCATCAGAAAAGTGTGGACTTTGGAGTCAGACAGACCCATGTTTATATCTTGGTTTTGCCACCAGCCAGCTGAGTAACATTGGGGTAGTTATAGAAACTACTCCTCCCTCCCTCCAGATATAGCTCACAGGCCCCCATGGAAGAGTCTAAGTGGCAGGAAACATGATAAGAAGGGGATACAAGGGTGTGTGGAAAAGAGGCCACAATTTGCTTACCTCATTCCTACATGGTTTGTTGGTATCCCCAAGGACATTAGTTTTTGTGAGCAGAGAAGTAAAGAAGTTCAGAGATGAAACACTTCCAGGTCAGCACAAAGTTTATTAGCCATTTCTGCTCAGAAGGGCTCTTTTTTGAACAGACAGGAAACAGCCACATGTTGCAGGGCCTCATTTTCGCTTATACCCAAGAGACACCAGATGCACATTTTAGAGATGGCAGTTACCTCCAGGGTTCCCTGGAAATGGCTAAGGTGTAAGGTTGCCCAGAGTCCTTTTTTTTTCCCCTTTAATAGAGACAAGGTCTCACTATGTTGCTCAGGCTGATCTTGAACTCCTGGCCTCAAGCAATCCTCCCACCTCAGCTTCCCAAAGTGCTCTGATTACAGGCATGAGTCACCACACTTAACCAGTCCAGAGTCCTATGTAAACCTTCAAGGTTCTGCATTCCAGAAAATTGGCCTTTGTCCAGGGACCTGGACACAGGGTGGAATATAAACATTTCTTTCAGATAAACAATATGTAAGTATAAAAGAAAGGGAATGATATCATAATAGAGAAAAATCTAAGACCTAGGGCTTATCTTCCTCTGTACAAACACCAAACTGTCCAATACTATAAAGAGCAAGTCATAAATTCCCAGCAACCCCACCAACCCTGCCAGGAGCAATCTGTCTCCTAAGCATTGGGAAAATGGACACTAGCCAACATAAATTATTATGCAAAGCTTCACAGGCAAGTTAGGTAGGCAGGATCATTTTATGGGGGGAGGAATGGGCAGAGCAAAGACATGGTAAAGAGGTTCACCTCTTGTCTCCTTCAGGGTGGAGCTTCACATGGCAGGGCTGAGGCAGAAAGCTCTCAGCTCCTGCAGGAAAAGAAGATTTAGGACTTGAGTCAGGAATGAAGGGAGGAAAACAGGACAAGTTATCCACATATAAAGGAATCAAAAGGGAGAAATGGAGTCCTATCCGGTGTCTGTGCTCCCCACCAAAAGGGCCAGTGGCAAGTGTGCACCAGATTAGCCTTATCAGCTATTAACATGTTGAAGTCCTACCATACTGGAAAGAAGCCACTACTGTGAACCCTCCAAGGACCCCCAGCTACCCTGGCCTGCCTCCTGGACCACTGCTCCTCCTGGCACAGCAGGTTGCCTCCAGGATTCTATTCAGAAGTATGGTCAGCATCTGTTCTGATCCTGCTGTCTCTTCCATGCCTGTGTCATGCTTTCATCTCTCACCCCAACAGAGTCACACAGGCCTGGGTTTGAAGGGTCCACCCAGCTTAGAAGGGACACGTGCCTAATTTCCCATCCTTGGGGAGCAACATCATGGTGTGGGGGCAAGAGGTACGAAAGGAACAGAGGAAACAGTTCCTAGTAGTTAGACGGAATCAAGGGTCCATCCGTGTAGAAATGGCTGGGATAGGAGACATAAGTTTCATCGGAGACGTTCTGGCTGGCCATCAGTGGGTCACCATTTGGCATGATTTCTTCGATCTCGACAGAGTTTCTGAAGACTAGGTAATCCAGAGAGAGAAGTCAGGCCCTGGTCTTAGTTGGGAGTCCCCAGTCCAGCAGGAAAAGTGAAGGAGGAAAGGCCTGGACGGGGCCTGACAGGGAACTTGGGGGATGGAGGAACAAGGAGGTGCAAAAAGGCATGGGGAATTCCCAATAAAAGGGATTGCCAGGGAATGAGCCTCTCTCCTTGGAGCTCAGCCTTTTCAGTAATGCAGAAGGGGGGGTGGGGAAGGGAATGTGTACCCTCTTCCCTTTCCCCATCTCATCACTTACCTTCCATTCCCTCAGTGTTCAAGTGTCTCAGGTCCTGGGGCAAATCGGGCTCTGGCACTGGCTGTGACATCAGTCCTGGGTTTGGCTCTGGCACTCCTTGTGATACCACACATGGTATGTGCTCCGGCACAGACTCTGGTGTGGGCTCCAGCATGGGCTCCAGACTGGACTCTAGCACTGACCCCAGGTCCAGGCCTGCCTCCAGCAGGGACTCTATCCCCAGGTCTAGCTCTAGCTCTGGCGCCAGCCTTGGTTCCAGCTTCAATGGCTGCAGTTCTGGTCCAAGCAAAGGCTCCGGCAGTGGTTGTACTTCATCCACCTGTCTGGATACCCCAAGACCAGCAGAGAGGTGGGGATCAGTGGTTTGAGTGCAGTAGGGAATGGTAGAGTGAGCACAGGCTGTCTCTCTAGCACATGAAAGCAGTAGAGCAGAGGGCCAAGGAGCATGGGCTTTGGAATCATGCTTGCTAGAGTCTGAATCCTATCGTTTACTAGCTGGGTGACCTCAGGCAAGTTACCTAGCTTCTCTGAGCCTCAGATTTATCATCTGTAAATGGGAAAAACAATATATAATAATAATAATAGTTATTATTAAAAATATAGTTTATTTAGAAAGAAGAGCCAGGCTTGGTGGCTCAGCCTGTAATCCTGCTCTTTGGGAGGCTGAGGTGAGTGAATTGCCTGAGCCCGTGGGTTCAAGACCTGCCTGGGCAACTTGACGAGATCTCATCTCTACAATAAATCAAAAAAATTAGCCAGGCGTGGTAGCGCACGCCTATAGTTCCAGCTACTTGGAAGGCTGTGGTGGAAGGATTGCCGGAGCCCAGCAGGTTGAGGCTGCAGTGGCCGGGAATGTGCCACTGCCCTCCAGTCTGGGCGACAGAGTGAGACTCCAACTCAAAAAAAAAAACAACAAAAAAAACAAAAACAGTGTCAACCTCACGGGGCTATTATGAAGATTCATGAAAAGAGGAAATCTTAGAAATTAAAAATATAACATAGCCATTTTAAATCAGCACAACCATTTTGCTTAGGCCTCATCCCTTAACATTTCCTTGCTACAAGTTTACATGGCCCACATGTCCTTTTATCCTATAATCGTTTTTTTTTGAGTTGGAGTCTCACTCTGTCACCCAACCTGAAGGGTAGTGGCATGCTACCGGCCACCACAGCCTCAACCTGCTGGGTTCAGGCGATTTTTCCACCTCAGCCTTCTAAGTAGCTGAAACTATAGGCACACGTCACCATGCCCAGCTAATTTTTTGATTTATTGTAGAGATGAGGGTTCGAAAAGTTGCTTAGGCTGGTCTCGAACCTGTGGGCTCAGGCAATTCTCTCACCTTGGCCTCCCAAAATGTTGAGATTATAGGCGTGAGCCACTATGTCCGGCCTTATCCTATAATCATTAATAAGAAAAATAGTTTTAAAAACTGATAATTGGCTGGCCTCAGTGGCTCAGCCTGTAATCCTAGCACTTTGAGAGGCTGAGGTGAGTGGACTGCCTGAGCCCCTGGGTTCTAGACCAGCCTGGGCAATTTGGCGAGACCTCATCTCTACAATAAGACAAAAATTAGCTGGGTGTGGTAGCACATGCCTGTAGTTCCAGCTACTTGGAAGGCTGAAGCGGAAGGATCACCAGAGCCCAGCAGGTTGAGGCTGCAGTGGCCGGGAATGTGCCACTGCCCTCCAGTCTGGGCGACAGAGTGAGACTCCAACTCAAAAAAAACAAAACCAGTAATTACACAGAATCCCTTAAGTTTGTCTAGTCTTGCTAACAATCTATTTGTATTGATACACTGCTATTGGCCACCCATAACGACTTCCAGCACACCACCAGGAGGCATGTTTATTGGTATATTGTTATCTTACTACCATGACAACCTCCAGCCCACCACCTGAAGTCATGAGACGTTAATGCCTGATGATGTGAAGATACTAGATTCATGGCTGGTTTGGTGGCTCAGCCTGTAATCCCAGAACTTTGGGAGGTTGAGGTGAGTGGATTGCCTGAGCCCATGGGTTCGAGACCAGTGGAAAACTTGGTGAGACCTTGTCTCTATAATATATCAAAAAATTAGTCTGGCATGGTAGCACATGCATGTAGTTCCAGCTACTTGGAAGGCTGAAGTGGACGGATTGCTGGAGCCCAGCAGGTCGATACTGGGGTGGCCGTGAGCATGCCACTGCTCCAGCCTGGACAATGGAGTGAGACTCCAACTCAAAACAAACAAATAAACAAAAACAAAACAAAACAAAAATCTAGTTCCATGCTTCGAATCATGTAGGTGCCATTAACACCAGTGATTGTGACCATTATTATCTGGAAACCCCTTTGGAAGTGACCTCAGGATGGCAGCAGAAAAACATGAGAGAGGAGAGAGACTAGAAGAGGAAAAACTAGAGGGCTGGAGAGGGTGGGTCAGGAGGAAGAGAAGGCTGGAAAGCCTGAGAGTGGGCGGGTTAGAGTCCCTAGCAGGAAAGGATTAGGGAGGAGGGGTGATCACATCTCACCTGTTAGAGACCACAATGAGCCTATGTTTCAGGTATTTCCTCTGTTCCTCAAGATTAACTGTTGGGGGCAAACACAGGAGGTAAGGGAGATCAGTAGGCTGGATGCAGCCCAGGGGTCCCCCAGTACTGACACTTCTGACAGTCACACTTGACTAACTGACAGCTAGCCATGGGCAAACCCCATAAGTTCGCCAGATATCAGTCTTCCCGTGGGTGAAAGGAGAGTTGGATTTAGGGACGTCTGAGGATCCCCCCCAATGGGGAATAGCAACAATTCCCACCTTTCTCCTGGTAGTAGCGCCCAAAAGCCTCATCCCGGGGGATTCGGGGGTAGAGAAAGCGCAGTGGGTTCTCAGGGATGTTCTCCTCCGTGAGCAGCTGGTAGTGGCGGATGATCTCAGTGAGCGGGAGTGACTGCAGCACCTCCTTGGTATAGGGTTGCACGGAGTAGATGAGCACCTTATCTGGAGTGAGAGCAGGCAGGCCTGAGGCGGGAGGCTGGGCCTGGGAGCCCCCCCCCACCATCCTGGTTGCCCGCCCCCAGACATGCAGAGGGATTCAGGACAGAGACAGGGATGCCCAGGGTGAGGGGCTTAGGAGGGGAGAGGCTTGGGAACCACAGGGCAGGACGACTGACCATCATCCTGGTGCTCCACCCAGGAACAGGTGATGCCCCCTTCTGACGTCTCACTGAAGCGCAGCAGGAACGTGCCCGACACGGTCTTCTTCAGCAGCCGGCGCTCCTGGCTCCGGCTCACGAACCCCATGATGTAGCTGGAGCCCAGAAAGCAGCTGTGAGACCCAGCCGGCCCCCTCCCCACCATTCCCTTCCTAAGGGGAAAGAGCGCCAGGGTTTGGACCTCACCTTGCCACTTAGAAACTTTTCCATCTTGTTCAAGTCACTTCACTTTCCTGAATCCGCCCTCCCAGAGTTCAAAGGGTTGCAGGGGTCCAGTAAGATCACACAGGTGAACAGCACTTTTTTTTTTGAGACCAGATCTCACTCTGTTGCCCAGGCTGGAGGGCGGTGGCATAATTATGGCTTGCTGCAGCCTCAATCTCTAGGGCTCAGGCGATCCTTCTGCCTCAGCCTCTGAGTAGCTGGGACTACAGGTGTGCACCACCACAACCCACTATTTGTAGAGACGAGATCTTGCCATGTTGCCCAGACTGGTCTCAAACTCTTAGGCTCAAGCGATGCTCTCACCTTGGCTTCCCAAAGTGCTGGATGACAGTTGTAAGCCACCGCGCTGAGCCATGAACAGCACTTTTGAAGGCCAAGTGCTTTACAAATGGGTAGGTTGGGTGGTGAAAAGAGTGGGTCTTGGGTTTGAATATCAACTCTGTCCCTTGGGTATATTGTTTAACCTCTCTGAGATTTAGTCTCCTCACTTGAAATGAAGGTGGCAAAACCCACCACTCAGCATGATTGTTAAGGTCTAAATGAGAGAATTAACGAAAAGCACCCTACAGGCTCTGGGACTCCATGCTTCACCAATGCTGGCCACACTTTTCGGATAACAAAGGGCAGGGGCCATGACCTCCCCCATTTTTGCTCTGTCTGCTTGCCACACGAGGGCGACAGAGTCCACTTTCAAGCCCAGATAGCCAGGGCCTGCGCGGGAAGGCTGATCCTGGCCTTACTCATCATTCCAGAGATTCTTCAGGTGGTCATGCACCAGTTCCAGAATTTTGTCCAGCCATGTCCAGAATGGTAGCTTGCCAGGGGGGCTCTCTCGCTGAGGAAGGAATAGAAAGTTAGGAGAAGAGGAGTTTGCCTTAGCAGGGAAGGAGGGATGTGAGAAAGGCCAGGTTTTTTAAAAAAATGTTTTCATTAACCAGGCTCGGTGGCTCAGCCTGTAATCCCGCGCCTTTGGGAAGCTGAGGTGAGTGGCTCAGCCTGTAATCCCGCGCCTTTGGGAAGCTAAGGTGAGTGGATTGCCTGAGCTAAGGTGAGTGGATTGCCTGAGCCCAGCACTTTGGGAGGCAGAGGCGAGGATTGCCTGAGCCCAGAGGTTCGAGACCCGCCTGGGCAACTTGGCGAGACCTCATCTCTACAATAAAAAATTTTAAAAAATAGCCAGGCGTGGTAGCGTGCGTCTGTAGTTCCAGTTACTTGGAAGGCTGAGCCGGAAGGATCGCCGGAGCCCAGCAGGTCGAGGCTGCAGTAGCCAGAAGCAGCCA
>NW_007055655.1:0-1172 GCF_000164805.1 Carlito syrichta | reverse complement strand
GCACCTTGGGAGGCTGAGGTGAGTGGATTGCCTGAGCCCGAGGGTTCGAGACCCGCCTGGAGAATGAGACTCCAACTCAAAAACAAAAAAAGAAAAAGAAAAACAAACTTTATACAACAGATGGCACCAAGCCACCCAGGCCAGAAGCCAAAGCTTCTCGAGACACAATAATCAATATGAACAAATTGCCACTTCTGTAACATGACCCTCCCCCCATCACACAGGCTGCCCTGAGCCTCAAGGCACTTTTCACAGTGAGAAACAAGACAGTGGATGGCCAAGCCCTGACCTTCACTAACCAAGTAAGGGCAGATACAGCTGTTTTTAACGACGAAGCAGTCCTGGAAGGAAGCGTGGTGTCCACAGCAGGCTTGAGCAGGATGGGGACCCTGCATGAGTTGGTCTCCCTCAAGCCGGTGGAGAAAGCCTCGCTGCAAGGGAACTGGAACCCTCGAGGAAGCTGTCACAAACATGCCCCTCTCTGCCTGCGTCACATAGCTCCTTCTGATGGGTGACAACCTACCAGCTGGTCTCCCTGCCTCCGTTCTTGACAGCCTCACGATTGGTTTCCTCACTGCAGCCACATGGATCTGACTTCTAAGCCTTCTGGACTCACCCTCCGTGACCCCACATTCCCCAGGTGCCCCAAAGTGAAGTGTGCCCCCCCCACTCCCCCGGCAAGCTAGGCTCCATCCCCCCTCACAGATCCACCCCTTTACTTTAACTCTTGAGACCCTTCAATATCATACCAGCCTCCGCAGCCTCCATGCCTCTCTTGATCAGCACCTCATTCTCCCACGGGCCTCCGCGTGGGCACCAGCACTCCTCCAGGGGGAGACTCCCCGCAGGCCCCCCTCCCATTCCGCAAAGCCCGCAGGCACACCCCATGGAACCACCTTTCAAAGGCAGCCTCCCTTCCTAGGAAGCAGGCAGTTTCGGCCAGCCTGTGTGGCACTCCTGTGAGGAAAGCGCGGGGTCTGGAGCAGGCACCCAACGCCGCCTGCTGCTCCGCACAAGGAACAGCTAAATTCAGTGGCCCCCTCAGCCGCCACCGCCATCCTGTCCACTCACTCATGCTAACACAGCTCCAGCCCGGCCTGCATGGCCTCCCAGTTACATCCCTGCGGCCTCCAGCCCCCCCCCACACCACTGTCCCCACAGCTGGTCTCCAG
>NW_007055654.1:0-1322 GCF_000164805.1 Carlito syrichta | reverse complement strand
TTTCCCCCCTTGTATCTGATTTGATATTTTCAATATATGACCAGGTTCCTCATTTTTTATTATCTTAAGTTGATAACCTGTCTTTAGCAAGAATCCTGTTAAGATTTGTTTAGCCAGAGTTCCTCTCTCTCTCACCCTTATCCCTGATGTCTCTACTTAGTAGTTTTTTGTTTTTTTAATCCACAAACCCCACCCTTCTCTTTGGTGATACATTTCCACTTGCTGTATTTGGAGTTGGGCCCAATCTCTCTTCTCTGTTGCAAAGTCCCACTTTATTGGTTCCCATATCATGATGGTCCTGAATAAACATTTCCTTATTGTGACTTAACAAGTATCATTGAATGACTTTTTTCTTTAACAGGGCGAGGTGTCGTTTACACCACATTATAAAGATGAGAAAACAAACAGAGAATAATTGATTTGAGTAGTGGCAAAGAGAAACTTTATAGTGAAAATTATAATAATATCTAATGACTGCCTTTTAAGCATCATGGAAGAAAGGAGAATCAAGAGTAAGTTAAGCTTTGTATCCTTTGGGCCTGGAGGATGGTACTACTAACAAAAACAATAACCAGAAGGAGCAGAGAGAGGGAGATAGCAGCAATTTAGAGTCTTTATACGTTCATCAGGGTTGAGGCATCAGAGAAGAGGAAGAGTATTTGAGCAGTTCAAAATGGTCAGCTGGGCTGGAGGCTTGGAGTCAAACAGAAGCCAGATTGAAAATATCAGCCCAAGGACCAAGGGTTTTACCGAGCATAAGAGCAGCAGCTGAGTGTGAGTAAGGAACTAGAAAAACGGAACAATGAGAAGTGGCAGTTAAGGTGGGGGTTCAGGGGGGTTTAGTTTCCAAGTTCCTGGAAGGATCGTCTTGGAGGGATGCCATCACAACAGTGTCACTTATAATGTGGAGATGGGTGTGAATAGTTTGGAACCCAAGGGACTTGCAAAGACCTGAGTATCTTTGGCAAAGATACTGAAGTCACGACACACACCACAGTGAAAACTGACCAGCACCCCCTGATTTCCAGCCACTGAATTGAGAGATGAATTAATTTTCCCTAGGTTAATAATAGCACAACAAGAAATCCCATCAGCTCAGGCAATCTCCAAAGCCCAAATTTCACATGCGGTTAGTCCGGATGCATCTGGTAGCTATTGGGCTTGTGGGGAGTTGCGTGGGATGCTGAGTCAGCACATCTAGATGTAAGGGTGTTTGGACCATCCTCCCAATTGCCAGAGCTGTCTCCTGCACAAACTAGGAGGACAGTGTCATAGCATCCACGGCTGTCCCATCTGTACAACCAACCAATAAATCAATCCTG
>NW_007055653.1:0-1265 GCF_000164805.1 Carlito syrichta | reverse complement strand
CAAAACCACAACCCACAGAAGGCTAGCCAGGACTTGCAGACTGAACCCAATCAGGTCGACCCCTGGCTACACAAAAAATATCTACATTCTTCATAAGATGTAAGTAAGACATGTTTCCTAACACATAGCATATTCCAATAGCTTATGATACAATCCAAAAGTACTCAGCATACGAAAAACAAGAACAAATCTCGACTCTCATGGGAAAGACAATCAACAGACACCAACACGAAGATGATAGGAAATCATCTGACAAGACTTTAAAACAGTGATGAGAGTAATCCTCCAAGAATGGCAAACTTTGTTGAAATGAATGGAAACGAAATGGAAAGTTTCAGCAAATAAACAGTACAAACAAGAGTTAGACAGGAATTTTATAACTAAAAATAATACAAAAACTAAAAGCACTCATTGGATGGGCTTATTGGTAGAATGGAAATGACAAAGTAAATAGTCAGTGAACAAGTAGATAGATATATAGAAATTGTACAATCTGAAAAAAATGATGGAGACAGATGAACAGACACCTGGAGACTTGTGAGATAAGGCCCAATGGTTTTAAGTTTGTGTTACTGGAGTCCACGAAGGAGAGGAGAAAGAATATGGTACAGAAAATATTTGAAAAATAACAGCTGAAAATTCAGTTTGAAAAAGACATAAATGTACAGATTTAGGAAGCTGAGAGGATACTACCAAGAATAAGCCCAAAGAAATCTATACCACACACATCATAATAGAACTGTTCAAAACCAGAGAGAAACAAAGCATTATTTATGGGGAAACAATGAAAGTTAGAACAATCAAAGTAGCTGGATCTCTCACCGGAAACCAAAGAGACCAAAGGGAAGTGAATAAGATTTTTAGAGTGCTGAGAGAAAAGAACTGTCAACCCCACATTCTATGTCCTGCAAAAATATCCTTCAGCAATGAAATGGAAATAAAGATACAGATGAAGAAAAACAGAGGATATGTGGTCAGCAAACTTGCGGTTGGACCTATTTTTTAAACAAGGGAAATAATACTAGAAGGAAACTCATCACGTTAGGAATGAAGAAAGAACACAGACTGCTAAGCATCTGGGTAAATACTCTT
The DNA here is from genome assembly GCF_000164805.1 of Carlito syrichta. NCBI lineage: Eukaryota > Metazoa > Chordata > Mammalia > Primates > Tarsiidae > Carlito > Carlito syrichta. Next base: position 173 of record NW_007055653.1, on the reverse strand, counting down.
CTTTACTTGAATTCTTTAAAATGCACTTGAGGCTGGGCTCAGTGGCTCAGCCTGTAATCCCGTGCTTTGGGAGGCCGAGGTGAGTGGATTGCCTGAACCTGCGGGTTTGAGACCCGCCTGGGCAACTTTGGCGAGACCTCATCTCTACAATAAATCAAAAATCAGCCAGGCGG
>NW_007055652.1:0-1192 GCF_000164805.1 Carlito syrichta | reverse complement strand
CTCCAGCCTGGGCGTCGGAGTGAGACTCCGACGCAAAAAAAGGATCACGGACATGACTCCCAGACTTCCAGCTCCTGCCGACCCTACTCCCTTGTTGAGCCCGGCACTTTTCCCCCATGCATAGCGTCTCTCCGCTTTGCATGTCCAGCCTTTCCCGCCGACTGGGATTACAGGCGTGAGCCACCACCTGAAACTGCGCTCTTAGGAGCTGCGGATGGAGAGGGGAGGACCTTAGGTACTTCGGATAGGGTGCTCCACCCTGCTTCGTGGTCTGGGGGAGGCTCAGTTTCCCCATTTGGGATGACGTTTGCTTCACAAAAATCTGTCTGTGAGGAACAAGAAGAATCTATGTCTGTGCGTGTGTATGTGTGTGTGTGTGCGTGTGCGTGCATAGTCACACACACTGTGCGGGGGAAAACATACAGGTGTTGCAGGGTCAGAACAGAAGACACTCCATCTAGAGACAGGCCACTCCACTCGTGATGCCCTGTGCTACACAGAAGCATGGAAGCCCGTCTGGATTGTTGCTACAAGAGCAGAAAGGATCTCAGGGCAGAGCGGGCAGCCTGCCCTACCTGCAGGATTGGAAACACTGGGGATTCCTAGATCCGGCATATTTGACCCTGCTTTGGAGAGCAGACTTGCTCACCCGTCGGAGTTCCAGAATAAGAACCAATGTCGACGCTGGGAAAGTCTGGCTCAGGATGACAGAAATCACCTTCTTTTAATAAATGCCACCAACACTTTTCCTTTCCTCTCATGGTGGTTGCCAGCACCAGCACCTCTGAGAGAAATGGCTCTCCCGGCACCAGTGGATGGCTCTCCGTGGCAGGGATTCTGGGGGAGTGTGCAATTTTATGTATTTATTTATTCACTTATTTATTTATCTATTTATTTATTTGAGTCGGAGTCTCACTCAATGGCACAATTACAGCTACCACAGCCTCCACCCGCTGGGCCCAGGTGAACCTTCCACCTCAGCCTTCCAAGTAGCTGGGACTACAGACACATGCTACGACACCTGGCTAATTTTTTGATTGATTGTAGAGACGAGGTCTCGCCGAGTTGCCCAGGCTGGTCTTGAAGCCCTGGGCTTAGGCAGTCTTTTTCCCTCAGACTCCCAAAGAGTTGGGATTACAGGCGAACCCCTAGTCTGCGCTGTAAGGATGTGAAGAATGAAGGGGAGGGGGGT
>NW_007055651.1:0-1199 GCF_000164805.1 Carlito syrichta | reverse complement strand
CTGGGCTCAGGTGGTTCTTCCATTCAACCTCCTGAGAAGCTGGGAATATAGACACATGCCACCATGCCCAGCTACTTTTTTTTTTTTTGTTGAAGAAACAAGGTCTATTATGCCTAGGTTCGTCTTGAACTCCTGGGCTCAAGCAGTCCTCCTGCCTCAACCTTCTAAAGTCCTGGGATTACAGACCTGAGCCACCACACCTGGCTGATCAGTATTATCTTTTGTTACTTTCCTACCTATATTATGTCCTGCTTGCCTGTTTTCCTGATTAGGAGAAATTTTTCTTACCATGTTAAATTAAGCATGAAAAGATGTGGAAATAATCATTGTGGTACCCTGAATTATCTTTTTTTCTCCTTCTAAATTTTTAAACATTTGGATCTTAACCTCAAATTTTTATAGAGGTAATTTTGATGCCAGTATCAAGTAAAAGCAGCAAAACCTCTAATGTTTTCTCTAACTCCAAATTAAAATAATATCCTCTTGCATTTTGGAGCTAAGGCAGCCTGAAAAGTCATATTATGTGCTTGTTTTGTTTTACTATTGGGAAAATTTTGAAAGAATTGAGTGAATTACTTTTAAAAGTATGAATTGTCTTGACCATGAATATAAGCCTAAATCCAGAGCTTCCCCCTCATTGCCACTCTTTTAGATTATGGTACCTCTTATACCTTTAAAATGTTACTTTTATACTTATTAACTCTATCTTTACTTTTAAATATTTTAAAATGTATGCTTCCTGTTTTCCGTGAGACATCTTTGTTTTCATTATCTAGGCAGAGGAAAACTATCTTGAATTTTACTTTTTAACTCTGTTATCCTGCAACTTTGTTTCATCTAGATATGTAGCTCTGACATCTTTGTTGAAAACTGTGCAGACAGATCATAATGCAGTACAGAGGCACAGAAGCACAATTGTGGATTGTCTTAAAGATTTGGATGTCTCAATAAAACGGTAAAAAACTGAGACTTTTTCTCAATCTCCTATTTTTGATAAATTAAGTGACAGATTATTGATAGTTCTGTGCACCCCCACCTAATATTTTGTAATAGATTTGAGAGCAAAGTGTTGTTGTTTCTGTATTTAGCCATTGTGTTCACATATCAACCTCTGCAGATTGAATCCTTTTTTATTTTTATTTTTTTTTGAGTTGGCGTCTCACTCTGTCGCCCAGACTGGAGTGTAGTGGCCGCTCCCG
>NW_007055650.1:0-1199 GCF_000164805.1 Carlito syrichta | reverse complement strand
CCAGGTAATTAGTATGCACACTATTGACTGAGAAACAACAAAGAAACTTAACTGTGTATCTAGGACTAAATGTATATATATATATACATATATATATGTAAATGTTAAATATGCTGACAAGTAGAAATAATATAACTGAAATAATGAGATGAAGGGGAAAAGGATAAAGCAGAATACATTAATTGTCAAATAGATAACATACAGTCAAAGAATATTATTTTAAACTGACAAACCAAATAGTCAAAATCTAAGTAAAGACAAAGGAAATCAAGGACATTAATAGAAGGTAAAACTATGGAGGTACAAAACAAATATTCCGAAATCCTGCCCCCTTAAAAAAAAACAAAAACATAAGACCATATAAACACAGTAAATATAATGCTATTGTATATATAACATAAAATAATATTACAAAGTTGAGACCAAATATATTTGGCATCTCAATTAATGCAAATGGTTTAATATACTAATCAAAATAAACATATTACAAACTGTCTTGCAAAGCAAAACAAAATTCATCTGTGCTGTATACAAGAACCACCTAAATCAAAGTGATTCAGGAAGGCTAAAAATTAAAATATTCTGGTAAAACATAGAAATTAAGAACATGGAGGATGCAATACTATCATGAGATAAAGTAGAATTTAGGTCAGAAAGTACTAAAAATGACAAAGAAATATTCACTTTCCACAGTTTCAGTTACTCACAGTCAACTGCAGTCCAAAAATATTTTGAGAGAGTGAGAGAGATATGAGACCACATACCTTTTTATTACAGTACATTATACTTGTTCTACTTCATTATTAGTTATTGTTAATATCTTACTACAAATCACAAATTACTATAAATATGTGTGTGTATAAGAAAAAAAGTGTGTAAAGGGTTTGATACTATCCATGGTTTCGGACATCCGCTGGGGGTCTTGGGACATTCCCTACAGATAAGGGGGACTACTGTAGATATATACAAATAAAACATTACACAGTGATAATAGAGAATATACCTCTCCTTAGCGACACTGAACATCCAAAAAACAAATCCTATGTTAGGCCATCTAAAACGTCTCAAATTCAAGAGACATGTTATATACTTAAAAGACAAACCTAGATTTTCTTTTAACTAGAATCTGAAGGGGAAAAATAAAAAAATAAGTCTATGGTCACTAGTATGGGTATTCTAACTTTTGTTTTTTGTTTTTG
>NW_007055649.1:182348-186781 GCF_000164805.1 Carlito syrichta | reverse complement strand
GTTGGAGTCTCACTCTGTTGCCCAGGCTGGAGTGCAGTGGCACGCTCACAGCCAACCCAGGTCCACCTGCTGGGCTCCAGTGATCCTTCCACCTCAGCCTTCCAAGTAGCTTGAACTACAGGTGAGTGCTACTGTGCCCGGCTACGGGTTTTTTTTTTTAAAGGCCATGGAGAGTTCTAGGGTTGCCCTGCCGAAGTTACTCTGGCAGTGGTGAGGATGGGGAGCCGTGGGGAGGTCAGTGTCCCAGTCCAGGGGGGTGGCAACCATACTCCCAGCAAGGAAGGCAGTTGTGGGCGGAGAACAAGAGCTCTGTGTGAGACCAGGTCAAAGTCAGGGAAACAGATTGGACAGGAGGAGGAAAAGGCACCTCCTGCAGGGGGAGAGAGTGTCTGAAAACATGTTTTGTTTTCTCTCTCTCTCTTCATGGATCTAAGAGAGAAATGAAAGTGGGTTCCAACCGTGGTGGTAGAAAGCTTGTCCTGGACGTGGGGCTTCTGCTGCAGAGAGAGGTGTCCGGTAGAGCCACTGAGGTCTTTCAGCGAAGACCAGGTGAGCTGCTAGTGGGGACCACAGGTCAGGAAGGCTCACGAGGGCCCCCACACCCCAGAAAGCCCGCCTGGAGAGAGATGTGCTTTCCTCTGGGCAGGGCGGTCTGTGGTGCGTGCTGGGGCTTCCGGGAAGGTGAGGAGGATGCTTCTAGGGAAACGCCCTTCTTTTTATGCTCCTCCCCCCTTTTTGAGTCTGAATCTGGCTCTGCTGCCCAGGCTGGAGTACAGTGGCCCCATCACAGCCCATCACACCCTCAACCTCCTGGGCTCAGGAGCTTCTTTCGCCTCAGCTTCCTGAGTAGCTGAGACCACAAGTGCATGCTACCCATGCCCAGCTAATTAAAAACATTATTTTGGAGAGATGAGGTCTCACTGTGTTGCCCAGGCTGGTGTCGAACTCCAGAGCTCGAGTACGCCTCCTGCCTCTGCCTCCCAAAGTGCTGCATGAACCCACACGAGGCTCTGGCTTATTCTCCTTTGTTTACACAAGAGGTGAGAGGAATGTTTCACAGGGAAGAAGGAAGAGAGTTTGGGGGCGGGACTTCACTTGGGTATCTCCTTCTGTAGTATTCTGTAGAAGTGGTATTTTCACTTCTGAGTTCAGAAGATAGGACCGTCCCAGCCCCTCCCCTGGAAAGGGAGCACCAACAGCCACTTGGTTATTTATTTCTTTCTAACCCTGTCGTTTTATGAGGCCGTAAATGAGGGCAAGAGGGAATTAATAAAGAAGGTGGAGTGCAGGCAAATAGCAGAGTCCTTGCCATGTGGCACTTGCGGTCTAAAGGTCTGCGTGTCGCAATCCCTGTGGCTGCGTGCGCCCAGGGGGCAGGGTGGAGCTGCCCTGGGCAGTCTGGGACAGGTGTGGGAGGGACCCTGGCCTCTGCCTCCAAGGAGCCTCTGAGAGAGGAGTCTTCTCCCCGAGCCACGAGGGGACAGGTGGCAGGTCCGTGCATTTGGGGTGTGACGAGGCCTGTCCGTCCACAGGCCGTTGGAACAGCAAGTGCAGCAGGGCAGGGAGGGGCCCTGAGTCCTCAGGGGCTGGAGCAAGTAGGCAGAAGCCTCTGTCGCCTCGTCTGTAGAATGGGGATTGTAGGGGTCTTCCTTCCGTGACCCCGATGACACACATCCTCTGTCTTTTGGTGTGTGGCTTTATCCCCCGGCTCCGATACCCGGCAGAGTGCCCCAGGAGAATCCTCGGGGACTTCTGGGGAGACACAGTAGGATGTGCAGAGGCTCACGTCCCCATAATCAAGCCAGCTTTTCTGTGTTTCCTCCAAATCCTCGCTCCCCCCCCACTTGCCCACCCCTTGGGGCTGCCGCCCTCAGCCCGTGGGGCCGTCCTCCTCTTCTGCTCTCCTTTCCTGATGCCACGCCTCGTCACACCCCTGAGCATCGGGGATACCCCACCTTTGTGTGAGGATGGCTTTACTGGAGATCTGGGGAGGTAACAGGGAAGGAAGCTCCCCTCTCAGGATGACACAGCTGGTGCATCTAAATGGAAGATTGAGGCTGGACAAACCTGTAATCCCAGCACTTTGGGAGGCCAAGGGGGAAGGATTACTTAGGTCCAGGAGTTTGACACCAGCCTGGGCAACGTAGCAAGATCTTGTGTCTTAAAAAAAAAAATTTGGCTGGACTTGGTGGCGCATACTTGTAGTCCCAGCTACTCGGGAGGCTGAGGAGGAAGGATTATTTGAGCCCCCAAATTTGAGGCTGTGGTGAGCTGTGACGATGCCACTGCACTCCAGCTTGGGCAACAAAGTGAGATCCTGACTCAAAAAAAAAAAAAATAGAAGACTGTTCACATCATCCTGGGTTCCTTGGCCACCTCCCAAGAGGATTTTGCACCAGGGGTCTTTCTCCATCAGCAGTCACACTGTTCTTCCTGTCTCCATCTTCCCCCTCTTCTGTTCTTTTCTTGTCCCCAGACTCTTCATTTCCTGGTTGGTTGCCGAGAAACTCAGAATTTCTTCCACCGTCATGCATAGCAAGGCAGCTCTGCGTGTGGCTGCTGCAGGAAGGTGTCTTCTGGCGAGGGAAGGCCATGCAGGTGAAGACCGAGGAGTGACGCATGCTGCTTAGACACAGGGAACTGTCGTGTTTGCCTGCCTGGGGGCTGCTCCCGGGGCCAGTGTGGCCTGGAGTCTGTGGCAGGACACTGCGAGAGGTACTGGAATGTCCTAAGACATCCTCACATCTGCCCTCGGCTCTCCTGCAGGATGGGAGCCAGACTCCCTCCGAGAGCTTGGGGGGTGTTGCCAGCGTGGATGCCCAAGCCCCGGCCTGAGAGCCCAGTAGCTGAGTGTGCAGACAGACACTGACTTTGCACTTGTCACATGCTGAGTCTGGGGCTCGGGGTGAGGAAAGCGCGGCGGCACTGGGGCGAAGGGCTCAGACTGCGGGCAGCTGGCCCACGATCGCTGCTTCTGCTGCATCTTAGCTGGGTGACTTGGGCAAGTTGGCCTCTCTGTGACGAGAAGCAAGAATAATGGCCCGCCTTCCCAGGATCCACGGAGATTCACTGTGCAAACAAATTTGCTATACTCTAAGTGTTCAGCCAAATGTAGCAGCTAATATACTGATGGCCCCCAGCTTGGAGGGCTCACAGCCCGTGGGGAGCGAGATATGTGACATCACTAAGGAAGTGGAGCCTATCGGTCTTTGCGGCCCTGTTTTGGTCCTGTTCTTGGAAGCACTCAGAACAGGTCTGACTCCCTCTTCCTCAGTCCTGCTTCCCTTCCCTTCTGGTGGCTGAGCTGCCTACCTTGATTCCCGCAACACTGTGCTCAAGGGTTTGGGGGAAGTGGGACCAGTTAGGTCATCTCTGACAGGTGATTTTGCAGGTGGTTGGGCAGGGCCAGGTGTCAGGTCACAGTTTCCAAGGAGCTGGGCAAAACTGGGGAGGTGTTCAGCACCGAAGTGGGTACTTGTGACACTCCTCCTTGGAACGTTTAAAGCAAAGGAGAGACATCTGTCTTCTGGGGCATGTTGAAAAACTGCAGTTCCTGTGGTTGGGAGGTGGCCGGGAGAATGTCCTAAGTCTTCCAGATATTTGTTTAATGCTCCGTGGAAGATGTCCTCACCCAAGGACACCTCCCTGGGACAAAGGCATTGGGGGAATGTAGACCAAGAAAGGCTTCCCAAAGGAAGAGATGTGTTCTGAAGGATGAATAGGAGTTTGGAAGTTGAATGATGCCGGAGGAAGCATTCTGGATTCAGAGACCACCACCTGTACATGCACTGGCGATCTAGGTCATCTTTTGCGTTCCTGGCACCATGGCACGGTGGGCTGCAGCCCACGTCTCTCTGGGACCTGCTTAACTTATTCTCAGTGGCCGAGACCTGGTCTCATCGGGGTTGTTTTGATAGCAGTGCTCACAGGGAAAGGGTACAGACACTTTTTTTTCCCTTTATAATCCACTAATTCAGATGCTGACAATCTGGAGGGAAGGGTAGAGAGCATGGAAGGGAATAGCAGGAAGGTATAAGATACAGGTGCTTCTACAAGGGGCACAAGAGACTTTAGGGTGATTAATATGTTTACTCTTGTGGTTGGGATGGTGGCTTCGTGGGCTTATATATGTGTTAAAACTCACCAAATTGTACACTTAAATATTTACAGTTTATTGTATATTGGCTTTACTTCCATAGAGCTGTTTTAAAAAGAATATAAGTGCTTCAAAATTTTAGGTGCTTTTTTTTTTTTTGAGTTGGAGTCTCACTTGTCGCCCAGGCTGGAGGACAGTGGCACGCTCCCGGCCACCACAGCCTTGACCTGCTGGGCTCCGGCGATCCTTCTGCCTCAGCCTTCCAAGTAGCCGGAACTACAGGCGCGCGCTACCATGCCCGGCTATTTTTTGATTTATTGTAGAGATGAGGTCTCAG
>NW_007055649.1:163272-182328 GCF_000164805.1 Carlito syrichta | reverse complement strand
AGGTCTCGACCCTGCGGGCTCAGGCCATCCACTGGCCTCGGCCTCCCCAAAGTGCTGGAATGACAGGCTGAGCCACCAAGCGCGGCCTTTAGTTGTTTTTTAAAAAAGTATTTTTTTGGCTGGGCTTGGTGGCTCAACCTGTCATCCCAGCACTTTGGGAGGCCGATGTGAATGGATGGCCCAAGCCCATGGGTTCAAGACCAGCCTGGGCAACTTGGTGAGACCTTGTCTCTACAACAGCTACTTGGAAGGCTGAGGCGGAAGGATCACCGGAGCCCAGAAGTTCAAGGCTGCGGTGGCTGGGAGCGTGCCACTGCACTCCAGCCTGGGCGACCTAGTGAGACTCCAACTCAAAAAAAAAAAAAAAAAAACGTATTTTTTTAGCATAAAACTAATATAGGATCACCAGATAAATTTACATAATTTATAAAGGTAGCGAAAGAAGATAAATCACACATTGTCTTGCATTTTGTGGGGGAGAGATTGTTATTACCATAACCAAAAAGACATATGAGGCTTACCAGTAAGCAAGGCTTTGGTCTCAGCTCTGGTGGGCCAAGATGCTTCTTTGAACTAAGCAGAGAGTCTCCTGGGGCCTTGTGTCCTACACTGTCCAGATGTCCCCACTCAGAGATTCTGGTCCAGTAAGACTGAGAAGGAGACCTAGAATCCGATTTAAAGTCGGCACTTCAGTTTATTCTGATCCAGCCAGTCCACAGTCTACTCTTTGAGAAATTTCAAGAACTCTGCTTGTGTGATCTCAGTGCTGGCGGTTAAGAGCAAGTTCCTGCAGGTAGCTGCTCAGGCACGAACTCAGCCTCATCACCGCTAGCTCCGTTTATAGTCTTGGGCAAGTTACGTAAAAGCCCTAAGTTTCACAAATCTCCAGAGAAGATAAGCAAATAGCCAACAAGCACATGAAAAGATGCTCAGCACTACTCATCATTAGGGGAATGTAAACCAAAGCCATAACGAGGTTATCACCTCGCACCCATCAGGATGGTTACTATCAAAAACCAGAATATATATGTTGGTGAAGATGTGGAGAAATCAGAACTATAGGGAATGTAAAAGTTGCTGTGGACAGAATTAAACATATGATTGCCATATGCCCCAGCAATCCCACTTCTGGGATCTCCCCAAAAGAACGGAAAGCGGGGTCTCGAAGAGATATTTGTATACTCGTATTCACAGCAGCATTATTTGCACCTGCCATAAGGTGAACATAACCCAAGTGTCCATGTACAGGTAAAGGATATATCAATGGAATGTTATTTAACCTTTAAAAGGAAGGAAAATTCTGACACATGCTACAACAGAGATGAACCTTAAGGATTTTATGCTTAGGAAAATAGGCCCATCACAAGGGCTCCACTTATATGAGGTCCTTAGAGGAGTCAAATGCACAGAGACAGAAAGTAGAATGGGGTTTGCTGGGGGCTGGGGAGGGGGAATGAATAGATAGTGTTTGATGGGGACCGAGTTTCAGTTTGGGGAGATGAGAAAGTTCTAGAGATGGATGGTGGTGACGGTTGCACAACAATGTGAATATATTTAATGCCGCTGACCAGCACACTTAAAATGTGTATTTTAAGCGACTATGTGTATTTTACCACAATTAAAAGAAAGAGAGAAAACAACTCCTACGTTTCAATTTCCTCATCTTCAAAACTGTGGGAGAAGCCTCATCAGCCTCCAAGGGTGGTGGGGGTTGAATCTGTGAACATGTGTCACTCCCGCAGAAAACGGCCAGCCCAGAGTCAGAGATCAGGGACTTTGTTGCCCGTCGTGAAGGTGGTTGCTACCCTTCTGCTGGGGTACGGTCAGCCCTCGGGGACGGTCAGCCCTCGGGTGCACCCCTTCACCTCTCTTTGACTCAGTTTTCCCACACAGAGAAGGGGGACAATGGCCAAGGTCCCTCTCCCTTTCTTCTGTGGTGCTTGCTCCAGCTGCAGAGGGCATCCCGCCTCCCAGAGCCCGGATCAGAGGTTGGGGGCAAGTGGGACCTGACACTTCTGAGCTCCGGGTGATGAGAGGCACTCCCCGAGCCAGAGAAGCTCGCTCCATGTTTGTTTGATGGGTCTTTTCCCTGTAGATATATGAAAACAGTCCTGGCGGGCATGCGTGTGAGTGCGTGTGCCTACGTGACCAAGTGTGTGTGCGTCCACATGTGCATGTGTCTGTCTGTGTGGGGGTGGGGTGGGAGGTGGGGAGGTAGAGTGGTGTGTGCACAGAGGGAGGGGTTGCTGTGCTGAATGCCACGCCCCTTGGAAATGAGGACCGGGAAACGTCTTTACCATCTTTGCACCTTGGCTGCACATTGGGTGACTATATGAATATTGGTGCCTGGGCCCACCCCAGAGGTCCTGAGCGACTTGATTCAGAGGTGGCCTGGGCCTAGGAGTTCTTAAAGTTCCCTTGGGGGGCTTGATGGCTGCCATGTGGGAAGCTCATCTCCTTGGGGCTGGAGAGGGGAGGCTCCAGCAGAATTGCCCAGGCTGGGCCCCATCCGAGGGCCGAGGAAGCTTGCATGGTGTGTGAGGGAGGCTACCTGTAAGCTGTTTATTACCTGCTTGAATTACTAGGTAAATATTGACCGGAGGCTCCGGGTCCCATGAGCTACCTGTCGTTGCCATGGGCACATCCCGGGTGCCGTGGGGCACGCTCATCTGGCCCAGGCTCTGGACGGGCAGCCTGGCGGGGAAGGGTCCTCCAAGGGCTTTTCCAAAGGGCACACCGATAGGCAGAAGGCCAGGGGGGCGGAGTCGGGCTAAAGTTTGCTCACACGAGCTGGGACCACTTTGGCAGGTTTTTTCACCACTCAGACTCGCAGTCTCGATCTGCCTGCTGCCGGTAGTGTGAGGATGAAATGGCACTACGTGCAAAGCCCGCTGTCACATGGCAGTCGTTCAATAAATGGGTATTTCTTTTTTCTGGACAAGAGAACCAGCTGGCTGCCTGCCTGTGGAGTTCCTTCGGTCTCCTTGCTATGAAGTCAGTGTCCGCTAGGGTGGCCAGATAAAAAGTTGCACACATACATTTGAATCTCAGATAAACAGCGAGTCATAAATTCGCATAACTATGTCTCAAATATTGCACAGGACCTATCATACTAAAAATTATTCATTGTCTGAAACGGGGCAGCCTATGTTTCTATGTGCAAAAGCTGGCAGGGCTATTTACCACCCAATTGCACCGCAGGTAAATGCTTTCTTTGGATCCTTTTCAGAGAGCTGGTTTAGGCAGAAGGGATGAATGTGAAACTCATGGAACTGCCTCTTTGGTGGTGACCAATACAGTAGCCCTGATGGATCACTTTGGATGGATTGATTTACCAGCTGAGGTTTATCTGAAACAGTTTAAAAAAAAATAAGGAGGCGTAGTTCCCACTGATCCCAGGGCTTTCATATGAAACATGCATGTAAGGCTTCTGTGCTGGCCTCTTTTCTCATAATTTTTGGCAAAGAGGACTCAAAGATCGCTTCTGTGGAAATTATTTATTTAGTATTAATGTAGCAAAGCTAGATCTTGGCTAGACATTTCAAGTAAACAGGATCAATCCACACACAGTTGTTTGAAACCAGAGATTTCCTCTGACCCCTAGAGTTTTAACAAGAACCAGAGAAGTTATATTTATAGAAACCCTGTTAATTTCACCCCCTCGCTCGTTTAATCCCAAATACAACAAATCCCGGAACATCTACAGACAGCGGCTTGCTTGATAGATGGAGCCAGAAGGCGATCCCTTGATGCAGCTGTGCTGATGGATGGAGCCTGGGACTGAGGTTGTCACGGTGAGGCCAGGGCGGGTACCAGTGGGTAGATGAGATTCTCAAGAAGCCACAAACACAGCTAATTAACACAAACATTAACCCTCAGCACACAGCGTCTTTCGGTCAAGTTTCTTGGAGGGGTTTGCAATCTCCCCTGGCCTCAGCAGCTTGAGACCGTTCCCAGGCAGACTTTGGGAGCACGGTGGCCTTTTCGTATTTCTTCTTGAGCAACCCGCTACCTCTGTCTAAATCCTAAACATTTGCTCCTGCTCTGAGGAAGCCGACTTTGGTTGAAGCTCCTACGGGAGGAGCTACCAGTTGGACAGACCGTTGGAAGATGACTATAAGAAATTTCCTAACTCAAGACCTCCCCAGTCTGGTCAGAGACTGAGCACTGTAGGAGATTTTCAGAGATAGAGGCAAGGACTGAGGGTTTCTGTAATCAGAGGAGGAGAGGGTTTGGCCAACTGTTCCGTTTCCACAAGTGCCAAGGATGCTGGGAGCCCCGGGAGGAGAGAGTGGAAAAGGGTGACGTGGAGGGTCATCTCCAGAGCAGTGGTCCTAAGAAGGGTGGGGAGGTTAGGCGTGGTGCTGGGCTCAGTCCCTCATTACACCGAGGAAGCCGATGGCTTCCGAAGAACACCCTCGCCCGTGGGTAGATGAGATTTTCAAGAAGCCACAAACGCAGCTAATTAACACAAACATTAACCCTCAGCACAAGCGTCTTTCGGTCAAGTTTCTTGGAGGGGTTTGCAATCTCTCCGGCCTCAGCAGCGTGAGAGCGTTCCCAGGCAGACTTTGGAAGCACCATGGCCTTTTCGTATTTCTTCTTGAGCAGTCTGTGGTCTCTGTCTAAATTCTAAACATTTGTTCATGATCCGAGAAGCAAAGAACCCCGAAGGTGAACATCAGGCAAGACCTTGGAGCTCCTGGGCCCGGCCTGCGGGGTGGAAGGTCAGGGAATGGGCTTGGGGAGACTTAAAGCTACCGAGCTAAGAGCTGGGTTGGGAACCCGCTCCTCCTCTGAGGGATGGAACTCCCCCTCTACGTGGACAGTTTTCAGCCACCCAGATAATGTGGGGGGCATTGGGGAGAGTTCTGGCTAGGACTTTCGTCAGCAGCGGGATTGGCAAGTGCAGACGTCTTCTGGCTTTGTCCTCTGAAGGGCGTCTCTTCGGAAGGACAGTCTTCTGAAGGACAGTCGACCGTCCTTCTGTGCTCTGAATGCAAGTCACCTGAATCCACCGACTCACAGAAAGCTGAGTGGACACTGCCCTCCCTCCTGCTTTCTCTGTCTTCATCTCTTGTCTGCTTTCACGATTTCCCCTGTCTTTTGTTTTTTCCCCTTTCCCCTCTAAATCACGCTATTTCTGAAGCAGCTTCCTCTGTAAATAGAAGTCCTTAGTATATTTTTATTTTGGAGAACGCATTTGTAGAGACACAAATAAAACCAATTTGCAAAACTGTATGGTTTTGACAATCATATTCTGTAAATAAGTATTAAGTAACTCTTGTTGAAATAGAGGCTCAATCAATCTAATATTCTTCCACTGTGCTTTTCGACTTCATATGATCCCTAATTCTGAGGGTTATTAATCTGAAATAGTTTCTCACTTTTTTGAGGGGGGATGATACTTTTCCTTATAAATTGCCTTTAGAAATTGTCCAACAAAACATTTAAAGATACAGTCACTGAATAGTACAAAAGTGATCACTACCACAACTGTTAGGAAGGTATTTCATCAGAAATCAACGGTTTGACGACTTTTTTTTTTAGAGTGTGATTTACCACCTCTTTTTATAATCATAGTAAAGGTTGTGTTCCTGAACATTCATACATCAACTTTTTTTTTAAGTTCAGGGTCTCACTCTGCCACCTGGGCTGGAGTGCATTGGCTCAATACAGCTTTGAGGCTGGGCTCAGTGGATCAGCCCGTAATCCTAGCACTTTGGGAGGTCAAGGTGAGTGGATTGCCTGAGCCCACGGGTTTGAGACCCACCTGGGTAACTTGGCGAGACCTCGTCCCTACAATAAATCAAAAGGTAGCCAGGCGTGGTAGTGCGTGCCTGTAGTTCCAGCTACTTGGAAGGCTGAGGCAGAAGGATCGCCGGAGCCCAGCAGGTCGAGGCTGCGGTGGCCAGGAGCGTGCCACTGCACTCCAGTTTGGGCGACGGAGTGAGACTCCAACTCAAAAAAAAAATATATATATATATATAGCTTTGAACTCCTGGGCTCAAGTGATCCTCTCACCTCAGCCTCCTGAGCAGTTGGGACTACAGGTATACACCACCACGCCTGGCTAATTTTTTATAGAGATGGTGTCTTGCCATGTTGTCCAGGCTGGCCTCAAATGATCCTCCTGCCTCGGCCTCACAAAGTGCTGGAATTATAGGCATGGGCCACTACACCTGGCCCATATTAACGAATGAAAAACGACTCTGAAGACACCTCCCTACCAAATCCTTGCTGCATCCTGCACCCTCTCCTTCTTCCGCATCTCAGAGGTCACTGGAATAGAACATCTTGCGAAAGGTGCACACAAAGAGAGCAGTATCTTCCAAAGCTGCCGTCTGATCATCCAAGAAGCAGACGGCAAGATGGGATTAAGTGTGCAAAGCTTTTATTAGGGGAAGCGGGGGAGGAGCCAGAGAAACTAGGAGAACTGTCAGCCTGCAAAGCTAGTCTAAACTGAGAGAAACTGGGAGAAAAAGTTGGGTAGGGGTTTCTAGACCAACACGCAGTCAAAGGCAAGTCTGGGAAAGCAGTTGGGGAGACTTCGCACTCACGCTGGCCACCAGAGGAGCCGGGCCACCCGGGAAAGACCGACCTGGTCTCCCTGTGGTACTTGGTGGCACACAGTGGGAAGGAGGGCCTTCCTAGGACTGCTGTCTGGACTTCAGAGCAGCGGCTGCGGCCTGGCGGCTAAACCCTCTGTCGCTAGGGCTGTACATGGTGTGTGCTCATGGCCACACTGCCTGATCCGGCCAGTTTGCTACCCCTGGTAAGGATCTTCTGGCTTCTTCACACCCTCTCTCGCTTAGTGATACTTTTGCAGCGGGCAGCACTTTTCTGGGTTGGTTAGTATGCTTTTTTTTTTGAGTCAGGATCTCACTCTGTTACCCGGGCTGCAGTGCAGTGGCACGAGTCTCCAGAGTAGCTGGGACTACAGGTGCATGCCACCCTGCCTGGCTAGCTTTTTAATTTTTCGGAGAGACAAGACCTCACAGTGTAGCCAAGACTGGTCTTGGACGACTGGGTTCAAGTGATCCTCCCCCCTCGGCCTCCCAAAGGGCTGAGATGACAGGCATGCGCCGCTGCGCCCGGCGACTTTTCTGTTTTGTTGAGTCGCTCTTCGAGGCTCGCCCACAGGGCGTTTGTGCTGTGGACGGCACAGCCCACGGGCCTCCCCTGAAGTCTGGTCGGCGGCTTCTCTAGCTGGAGACAGCGAATAGCACAGGGGGCAGCTGTGGGACCTGGGCACGACCGGGTGCCCGTGAGGTGACCCCTGGGGCCTCACCTAGTCCCAACAGCTGTCTGGGCTGCATGTTCTCAGGGGAACAGATGGGATAACCTCCCTTGCAGGGAAGTGTGCACACCATGTGTTCCTTGGGGCCCGGGAAGCTAGTCCTGTGCTTGGAGCCTCTCCGCCCGTCGGCAACTTAGGTGGACTTGGCCCTGATCCTGTGGCACTGCCTCCTGGGACGCTTGTGAAGGGCCAGCCTCGCTCCCTCATGGCCCTTGTCTCGGCCTCTCATCAACCTCCTGCCAGCTGGAACGGAAGGCCCTCTCTTTCTTCAGCCAACGGCCTCATCACACCTGCCCTGCATCCGGTTAGTCAATTCCCGGCAGCTGCGGGTTTCATGGGTCGGTAGTCACTTTGGGTCCATCCTTCTGCATCTGGCCTCCCTGCATCCTCCCTCCACACCCCCTCCAAAAACCTGTGTTCTCTGGAGTCCTGGGTTCTCTGCTCACACTTGGATCCCCTGAGGGGTAGCCACATCTGCTCTAGGGGCTTCTCTCCCGGCCCCCTCCCCACAAAAGCTGCCTCCCAGCCTCCTAGAATTCTGGGGAGGAAGAGGCTCCATCTCCTTAGGGTCAGATTTTTAAAAAGATGTACAAAATAATAAATTTAAACTGACAAAAAGTTTGCAAAAATTGAACAAGGAATCCCCACATACCAATATTCCGTAAATGTTAACGGTCTCTCAGAACCACAGTACAAAGATCGAAATCAAGAAATTAACCCTGATACACTTGGTTATCTAATTAGCAAGTCTCATTCAAATTTGACCAGTTTTCCCACAAAGGCCTTAGTCTCTCCAATTCCAGGCCTTAGGTTCCCACATTGGATTGGACTTAGTTATCACGTCACCTTAGTCTCTCTCAATCTAGATTCTAGGGGAGGGGCTGGCAAACTTTTTCTGTTAAAGACCAGATAGTAAATATTTTAGGCTTTGTGGTCCTGTGGTCCATGTGGTTTCTCTGAACAGTTGTTTTTATTTGTTCTAAGTGAGTATCTGGCAAATTGAGTCCAATGGATTCTATAGATGAAAAAAAATAGGTTCTTGAAATAATATTTCCTCATTAAAAGTGCCTGAAAACCAGGCTGGGTGCAGTGGCTCATGTCTGTCATCCCAGCACTTTGGGAGGCCAGGGTGGGAGGATCGCTTGAGGCCAGGAGTTGGAGGCCAGCCTGGACCATGTAGCGAGATGCCATTCCTACAAAGAAGAAAAATAGAAAAGAACTAGCCAGGCATGGTGGCCCCTCTAGTCCTAGCTACTTCAGAGGCTGAGATAGGAGGATCACTTGAGTCCAGGAGGTTGAGGCTGCAGTGAGCTATGAGCTATGATCATGCTGCTGTACTCCAGCCTGGATGACAGAGACCCCCCCCCTTTTTTTTTTTGAGTTGGAGTCTCACTCTGTGGCCCAGGCCGGAGTGCAGTGGCACGTTCCTGGCCACCGCAGCCTCGACCTGCTGGGCTCTGGCGATCCTTCCGTTCAGCCTTCCAAGTAGCCAGAACTGCAGGCGTGCACTACCACACCCGGCTAAATTTTTGATTTATTGTAGAGACGAGGTCTGCCAAGTTGCCCAGGCTGGTCTCAAACCTGCGGGCTCCCAAAGTGCTGGGATTACGGGCTGAGCCACTGAGCCTGGCCCCTGTCTTACAAAAAAAAAAAAGTGTGCATGACAACCTTTACCCACCTTTACGGGGTGTATTCTAAGGAGACTGTTCAGATGAAAGAGAGTGAGTTGGTGTCTCCGGACAATGGCTGAGTGTCCCCGACTTGGTGGGGACCAAGAGGAGTGCATTTGTCCTGAGACCTAGCCCTAGCCCAGGCCCCTGCAGACAGGCTTACAGAGCAGCTGAGACTGGGCTGTCTGCTTTCCAATATCGGTTAGAACAGAGGCCGCTCAGGCCTCAGGCTGGGACCCATCCAGCCGTTCCCCCACGCCCCACGCCCCACCCCAATCGGAACGCCTGGGGAAAGGCCTCCCCCTCAGCTTTTCAGGTTTCTTCCCAGGGCAGGCTCTTCTTCCCCAAAGTGGAGCCCTGGAAGCCCAGACAGGCGGAGTCAGTTGAGGACGGTGGGAGGAGTGGGGGGTGGCGCTGCCCCTCCTTCGCAATCAAAGCCAGCATTGTTCTCAAAGAGTTAACCCGCATACCAGGCTGGCAATTAGCGAGGAATAATGGGGTGTGATAGGTGCAGAACCGTGGCTGGAACTGATTTTCGGCCTTCCAGCGAGAAACTGCCCCGCTGACTCCCCTTCCCTATTTCCTGGAAACTGGCGGTGGGCAGGCTCAGCAGAGCAGAAACCCTTGGGGGTGGGGGCAGGGCGCAATCTGTCTTTGAATAATTTAAGCAATGCAGCGCCGCCAAGCTAAATGGAGCTTATCAAATGTTACACCTCTTAAAGCTGCAATCAGAGGCGGCAGGATATTAACTGCAAAGCCCTGGGTTCTGCTCCGAGAGAAACCAAGGACCAGGCTTGCTGCTTCGGGGAAGAGAAAGAGGAGTTGAGAGGATGAGATCAGCTTTGAAGCCCAGATCGAGAAGCAGATATCTGAGGACAGGACAGGGAGACAGCATCTACTGAGCGCCTACTGTGTGCAGTCCCACGGGCTCTTCTCCACCGCTTGTTTTCTCTAACCTTTGCCCAGTTCCGTAGGACACACGCTGTTAGTCCTATGTGTTTTTAAATTTCTCTAACCTTTGCCCCAGCTCTGTAGACACATGCTTTTATTCATATGTGTTTTTACATAGTGAAGTGAATCGCTTGAGGCTCCTTCATTTGCAAATGTTAGAAGACCTTGACCCCAGCTGGCCTGAGCAAGGGATTATTTTTTTTCTGTTTCACGTAGCTAAGAAGTCTAGTGGCCAGCTGGATTCTTGCGCTAATGACGTCACCCGGACCCAGTTTCTCTTCACGTCTCAGTTCTACCTTCTGCCGTGCCAGCTTTGGGCTCAGGTTCCTTTTATTTTATTTTATCTTTTTTTTTTTTGAGTTGGAGTCTCACTCTGTCGCCCAGACCAGAGTACAGTGGCACGCTCCCGGCCACCACAGTCTCGACCTGCTGGGCTCTGGGGATCCTTCCGCCTCAGCTTCCAAGTAGCTGGAACTACAGGCGTGTGCTACCACGCCCGGCTAATTTTTAAATTTATTGTAGAGATGAGGACTCGCCAAGTTGCCCAGGCGGGTCTCGAACCCGCGGGCTCAGGCAATCCACTCACCTCAGCCTCCCAAGGCACGGGATTGCAGGCTGAGCCACCGAGCCCGGCTTATTTTATCTTATTTGAGTTGTGGGGCATGAGGGAGAACTCGCTGCATAAGAAGTTTGCATATGGGCTGGGCTCAGTGGCTCAGCCTGTAATCCCAGCATTTTGAGAGGCCTAGGTGAGTGGATTGCCTGAGCCTGGGGGTTCGAGACCTGCCCAGGCAACTGGGTGAAACCTCATCTCTACAATAAATCAAAAACTAGCCGGGCGTGGTAATGTGTACCTGTAGTTCCAGCTACTTGGAAGGCCGAGGTGGAAGGATCCCCGGAGCCCAGCAGGTCAAGACTGCGGTGGCTGGGAGCGTGCCACTGCCCTCCAGCCTGAGTGACAGAGTGAGACTCAGACTCAGAAAAAAAAGGGTTGCATGCGGGTGACGTTTGGGCTTGTAGCTGGCCCTCCCTCCCCCTGAGAGTGGGCCTGGCCCCCAGTGTGTCACCACGTACGCCCCCCTTTCCTGGCAGTACCCAGAATCTAAAAACCATTGCTTTGTATATTGTTCCCACCCTTGGGCTCATGTGACCAGCGATCAGGGTCCGCTTATGAGTGAGAATGTGCGGTGTTCGGTTCTTTGTTTCCGTGGCGGTTCACTTAGCGTGGTCTCCAGCTGCATCCATGTTTCTGTGAAGGCAATGATTTTATTCTTTTCTTTTTTAATGGCTGTGTAATAGTTCGTCGTGTACCACATTTTCTTAATCCAGTCCACTTTCTATGGGCATCTGGGTCGGTTCCATGTTTTTGCTATTGTGAAGAGTGCTGCAGTGAACACACGTGTGCAGGCGTCTTTCTGATAAAGCGATTTATGATCCTCTAGGTGTATTCCCAGGAGAGGGATTGCGGAACTGTGTGGAAACTCAATTTTTAGTTCTTTGAGACATCGCCACACTGCGCTCCACCAAGGTTGAGCTAGCTTGCGTTCTCACCAACAGGGTAGAGGCTTTCCCTTTATCTCTGCAGCCACACCAGCACCCCGTTGCTTTTTGGCTTTTTATCGATTGGACTCAGCTCCTTGAAGAGGTAAAATAGTAGCCTCCACTCTGATCCCTGCATCCTCTGGGGTCCAACCCAGCAAGGAAGAACAACTCTCTGCCCTGGAAGTTCAAGCGGGACTGGCTTCCGGTTCCAGCCAAGATGGCACCAGAGGACCATCGTCATCCCCACCCTAAACAATTAACCACCAGGACACAATATACGAAGCAATGGCTTTTAGACAAGGACCGGCAGGCAGCGCAGAACAGGGATCCCCGAGAGAAGGAGAGCAAATGGGCCAAGTCCTACCACCGGCCCTGCTTCCTGCCTGGGAAGCTTCCAGGCTGCAGCACAAGGTGGGGTCACCCAGGGAAAGGCTGTAGGGCTCCAGGAGGTGGAGCTGGGACTCCAGGGAGACCAAGGCAGCTGGAGTTCCCGGGAGGGCTGCACAGAGGGAGATTTCTGAGACCTGGCAGAGGGTCCCCATGAGTCTTCAGCAGAGAACTGGAAACGTTCCCACGAGAACTACTGGAGCCGGGGAAAAGAACCCCTGGAAGGGACGGCATAAAAACTCCCAGAGCTTACATCGATCAGAAACGTTGCTGTTCCCGCCAGCCAGAGCAGAAAAACCTCGCGAGACAGGGGCGTCTGGTTCAGCACTTGGAAAGCTGTGGCCTCCTCAGCCGTGGCAGCCTGTCTCGTTAGACCCGGACACACGGTGGGAGTGTGGAGCGGAAAGGGGGAGATGGGGGAGAAGGCGGGCCGCGCCGTGGGACAACAGGTGCGTTTCGCTCAAGAACATGGGCATGACTCCATGAGCGGTGGGGGCGCACGGGGAGGTGTCAAGAAGGGGCATAACTCGTTCAAGTCTGCGTGTTAGGAGCGTGCATGGGGGGCTGGGGGGAGTATGCCAGGGCCAGGTGGGGTGAGGTGGCAGCTGAGCCCTCGACCCGGGCAGGGCAGTGAGAGAGGAGGGACAGAGTGTCCCAGGTGGATGTGACGGGCCTGCCACTGGCCAGGTGTAGGGATGGGGGTGGGGAAGGGCCACCCCAGCTTCCGGCCTGAGTCAGCGGATAATGCTAGCGCCCGTCGACACAGGCAGGGGAAACAGCGTGAGGAAGAGACATGGGTGGCGAAGGATGAGGAAAGACGACTCTGTTTTTGGAAGTGTTGCATGAAGGTGTCTGAAGCGCGCCTGACGCGTTCCTTTCACGGAGAGTTGGTCCAGTCCAGGCAGGTGTAGCATCGAGAGAGCAAATAATACCCAAGTCACAGATGGGAAAGCACAGGGGGCGGTGGGGGAGGGGGAACCCAAGGGGTACAGCAGCTCACATCTGTAATCCCAGCACTCTGGGAGGCCAAGGAGGGAGGATCACTACTTGAGGCCAGGAGTTCAAGACCAGCCTGGGCAACTTAGTGAGACACCCCCTTTCTATAAAAAATAAGTAAATAAAATTAGCCAGGTGTGGTGGTGCCTGTAGTCCCAGCTACTAAGGAGGCTGAGGCAGGAGATTGCTTGAGTCCAGGAGTTCAAGACCAGCCTGGGAGACCCTTTCTCCACAAAGAATTAAAAAATGAGCTGGAGGATCTATTTACAGATGAAGCAACACTCAGTGCTCCATATAAAGCAATGTGTACTTTTTAAGTTATAAATACGTATATCTAACTGCCAGGGGAAGGAGGGGTACACCTATCAACAAGGGTACCTGCATAATCTACATTTGTATACCTAACCCTGAATTGTACCCCACCTCTTTATAAGAAAATAAATAAAAATAAAAATACATATATATATCTGCATAGATGTGCTTTGCCCAGAAGTTGGTTCTGCTTGAAGACAAGGAACCATTGTCTCTCATTTTCTTAGAAAAGTTTCCATTTACAGTCCATATTGTCATCTGTAAATAATGTACACATATTGATTTCTGGAGTGTTTGGTATTCAATGTATATGCTTCCACAACCTGCAAGAAGAAATATCCCGTTGAAGCCGGGCTCGGTGGCTCAGCCTGTAATCTCGCGCTTTGGGAGAGGATTGCCTGAGGTGAGTGGATTGCCTGAGCCCGTGGGTTCGAGACCTGCCTGGGCAACTTGACGAGACCTCATCTCTACAATAAATAAAAAAAAAAAAATTAGCCGGGCATGGTAGTGCGCACCTATAGTTCCAGCTACTTGGAAGACCGGGGCGGAAGGATAGCCGGAGCCCAGCGACTCGAGGCTGCGGTGGCCGGGAGTGGCCACTGCACTCCAGTCTGGGCGACAGAGTGAGACTCCAACTCAATAAAAAGAAAAGAAAAGAAATATCCCGTTGTAAAACGAACAATAAGGTCGGAGGGCATATGGCTGTCAAAACGCTCGCAAATATTGAATAAAAATCCCATGGACTGTTAAAAAAAAGTGAGCCAGATGTGGTGGTACGCCCCTGGAGTCCCTGCTGCTCGGAAGGCTGAGGCAGGAGGATTGCTTGAGCACAGGAGTTTGAGGCTGCAGTGAGTTATGAGAGCGCCACGGCACTCCAACCTGAGCAACAGAGCAAGACATTGACTCTGAAAAAATTTTTTTAAAAATTTAAAAAAGGAATCGGACCAAGTCTACAGAATAGTCAGAGAAGGGAGAGGAAGAACAGAAGCATGTGGACAGAAGCCATGGAGGAGAATCTAAGAACAAAAGGAAGATTTACAGCATTCAACACCAGAGGTTTAGGAAGACAAAGTCTAGAAAAGGGCCTTACCTTTGGGAACAGCGAGGCCATGGGTGTCCTTTGCCAATGCAGTTTTTTTTGTTTTTGAGTTGGAGTCTCACTCTGTCACCCAGGCTGGAGTGCAGTGGCACGCTCACAGTCACCGCAGCCTCAACCTGCTGGGCTCGGCAATTCTTCTGTGTCAGTCTTCCAAGTAGCTGGAACCACAGGCTTGCTACCACGCCCGGCTAGTTTTTTGATTTGTTGTAGAGACGAGGTCTCACCAAGTTGCCCAGGCTGGTCTCCAACCCCTGGGCTCAGGCAATCCTCTCGCCTCGGCCTCCCAAAGTGCTGGGATGACAGACGTGAGCCCCTGTGCCCGCTGCCAATCTAGTTTCAGCAGAGTAGAGAAACAACACAGTGAGTTAATCTTCCACAAGTGGGTATGGGACATTTGGAGCCCAGGAGACAGAAAGGGAGCAGGCGGGATCAAGATAGCAGAGTCAAAATATTTAGAGTCCAAAAAAGTGAGGTCAAGATCACCTGTGTTCAAACCCAGTGTCGTGTTCATCCTGGGCTGAAACCCAAGCTCTTCATCCGGGCTGTGAGGGTCCAGGAACTGGACCAAGACTACGGTTCCAGAGAGATCTTTCTCTGCTTCCCTGCAAGCCTGCATCCCAGCAGGTTATTCTGAGCATTAAGAGAGAGGCTCGGGGAAACCCCCTGGGGTCCCTTCCCATTACGGGAGCTTTTCTGTCCTTTCAATAAATCCTGCTTTAAAAAAGAGAGAGAGAGAGAGAGGCTCTCCTGCCTCTGCGTGTTTGCCAGCCCTCCTCCTGGGTCTCCCGCTCCAGCCTCCTCTGTGCCTCCAAGGTCCCACCAGCCGCCTTTGGGAGCGTCTCTGCCCATGCCAGCAAGAACCATCTCATGCCCGCACACCCTCTGTGGTGGGGGTCCAGCCCCCCCCTTCTTCATCAGTCTTCTCTCCCACACAATTGATCTGCCTCCCAGTCGGACCCACCTCTTAAGGGCTAGAGACTGGGTTTCTATTTTTCTTTCAGCCTCCAAACTGCCTAGCCCAGGTTCTGGCCTAGGGTAGGGATCCGTTCGCCGTGGAGAAACATCGGAAAGCAAGGCAGCAGGGTCCTGGGACTGGCCTAACCCACCCCGTCTCTACAGCGGGAGAGATGGAGCAGGCGCAGACCCAGCCTCCAGTCGCACCCGAGCGTGGCACTCGGTCTTTGCTGCCACGGAAGAAAGGGTGTATGCTTCTGGGAGAGCTCGCCTCCCTTCTGAGGGCCACGTGCCAGGCCTGCACGTGGGGAGACGCAGACACGACGCCAGACGTCTTGTACCTAGACGCCCGTGTAACGTTCACCATCGTCATGGCTCCTATTTTGCCTGGGAATTGTCCAAGTGAGTTCTCAGGGGCTGATGGGCTCTCAGCTGCGGGCCGCAGGTCAGGATGAGCTAGCAGTTAAGACAGGAAAGACCTGATTAAAGCACGTGGGTGGGCTCCAGGCTCACCGAAGGGCCAGGGCACGGGATCTCGGGTGAGCTTGTAGGAATGCCTCCCAGAGCCCCGTGGAACCGGCCTGGTCCAGAGCGACGGCTGCGGCCGACCCTGGCGCCACCCACCCTCGGCCGTGTCCCAGCCCACGTCGCAGCCCCTGTCCCCGTGACAATGCCAAGGCTCTCGTGAGTGCATTGCTTGGGACGGACGGAGGCCTGTGCCTGTGGCCTGCAGTGAGGGAAGCCAGGAAATCGCTCTTTTGTGTTTTGCATTTTTTAAAAAAAGTTCTACATCGGGAAAGTGGATTTACAATGGGGGAACCTATAAACATGTGGAATGCTCCCGAGGGTTTGGGCAGCTTCGCACAGTAGAGCGACCCATGTAGTACATCACGTAAACTCATAATGTTTTAGGTTTGACAGCCAAGGAGACAAAAGCTCAGTGATGCAGACTCACCAGTCTTATGGCTGATTGTGGGCAGCTGGGGTCCAGAACGTCGGATATTAAAGGTTTGCTCTGTCCACGTGGCTCTGAAGATTAGACTCTCGGAGCAGGAAAGTGAGGGCGGCTTTTACAGAGAAGCAGGAAAAATTTCTGTGGGGAATGGAGATGGTTCCTGTTTAAAGATTTCAAAGGGGCCATTGGGATTGCAGGTGGCCACATCCAACAAGCAGTTAGAGGCTGAGATTTGCAACTATTTTGCCTGTCTTCCCAGCCTTGGAGAGGTTCTGAATGAAATGCTTCCATCAATTTAGTCTCGAGATCAAAGTAAATAGCTTCCCTACACCTTTCCCAATATACACAAACACACACACACACACACACACGCCCATTGACACACACAGGCACACACTGGCACACACAGGTACATAGATATGCACAATGATACAAGCATACAAATGGACACACACATTGACACATGCACACACATGCATGGACACACATTGACACACTCAGACACTAACACAATGTATGCACACATGGAAACACACATACATGCACGGACACACACACGGACACATACAGGCACATTGGCACACAGGCACACAGATATACACAATGATACAAGCATACAAATGGACACATACATGACACAGGCACACATGCAAGGACACACAAGGACACTTGGACACCAACACACATGTACGCACACACGGACACACACATGCACACCAACACACAGGCACACATATTAGCATGTATATGCACATGCATGAACACAGATTGACACACGCCCTGACACACATGCGTGTGAACACACACAGGCAACACCGGTAGCCTGGGGCCGTAGAAGCGCTTCCAAGGGCCTTTCCTTTTTGCCCTCGCTGCAGTTTACAGCACTTGGAAAATGTCGGGCGTGGGAGGCCTTCCCGTCCTGGGTGAGGTGAAAACCCCTCTGCATACTTGGAGGGTGTCCAGGCCCTGCAAGTGCTCTGAGAGAGATAACGGTGACCTTGCCAGTGCGGGAGGACGGCCCGGCTGAGGCTGGGAGCCACGCTGGCGGGGCTGAGGTCACCGCTCCCCCCTGCCGCACCTGGCTCGGCCCTGAAGTCAAGGACCCGGTCCCAGGCAGGGCTCCTGGCCTTCTGGGCCCGTGTCCTTTGGCGGGAAGCTCCGTGCTCAGTTCTCAAGAAGGAGGGGGCGCAGAACGCTGGCCCTCCAGAGTCAGGGTGGCCAAGAGCCCGGCTCTCCCCAGAGGGCCGCGGGCTGAGGGTTCAACTCCACCTCTCTGCCTATCTGCAGAACAGGGACCGATTTCCCAATGCCCATCCCAGTCTGGCGGGCGGGCCCCGGTGGTGACCTGACTGGTGTCTCATAAACACGGTGAGCTGACCCTTGGAGTCCTGATGCTGGAAGGCCCGTGGCGGGTGGTTATGTCATCCCAGCAGAGTTCCCTCTGCCATCATCCCTTCAAGGGGTCATCCTTCCCATTCAGTGAGCACGGGTGAAAGGGAGCTCACCATCGCCAGCCTGTCTCGTGGGTGAGCCCCAACCGGGTTCTGCTTCCACTCACTGACCCCGATGGTGTCTCTTGAGCCACTCAGATTAAGACTAGCCCTCCTTCCACATGACAACCCTTCAAATATTTGAAAACAGTTATGGCATTCTTACATTCAGCAAACCCCGGTAGGGTGCCTGGCTGGGTGCTGGAAGCCGGGGACAGACACGTGGCTGGCCACAAGGAGCCAGTGGTCTAGTGCAGGCCCCGGTCAGGGTGGTGTGCTCAGGGGACAGGACAGCAAGCTCCGTACAAGAGGATACACAGGGGCTACTCAGATGGGGGACTGGGGACCCGAAGGCATTCCAGATGCGGGGGCGGGACACTTCAAGGCTGGGGTTGCAGCATGGTGCTCTGACCTGCAGGTAGTTCAGAATCTGGGGTTGCAGACAGCTGTGGGTGTGCAGAGCATCGGACATCGCTTCATTCTGAGGTCCATGTGGGGGCAGTGGGGGGGTGGTGGGCGTGGGTGGGTGGTGTTTCAAAGAGTTTTAAGCGAGGAAGGGCAGGGTCAGGTGTGATTTTAGTGGGTCCACCTGGTGCAAGGTGGAGAAGGGGCTTCAGGGGCCAGCCAGTGGTGTGAGTAGAGTCCAGCAGGGGCTGCTGCCGTGGTCCCCGCGGGAGGTGGCAGTGCCTGAGTCCAGGGGCAGGTGGCATTGCAGGACTGACGAATTTCCCCTCTGGCCAGCGGCTCCAGAGTCCCAGGGATGGCTCACTGACTTAGCTTTGCTTTGTTTTGTTTTGGAGAGGAGGTCTTATGTTGTTGCCCAGGCTGCTCTTGTACCCTTGGGTTCAAGCAATCCTCCCACCTCGGCCTCCCAAAGTGCTGAGATTCAAGATATGAGTTACCATGCCAGGCCTCACTGACTTCGCTTTGAAACCCTCGCTGGTGGATCGGTTCACCCTCTGACGGGGCCCCAGTTTCCAAATTAAGGAAGGTTCAAGTGTGGTGCTCAGGATGGAAGCGGTATTTTAGGTAGTGTCTGAGCAGTGTGGGGTATTTCAGCCCTTGGCTTCCGCCTTTCAGTCTCTATCTTCTCTGCCACCAACGAGGACACTAGTGACACCCGCTACGGCCCACAGTTGGCTCATATGAAGCCCGCAGTATCTCTTGGGGACCCTGAAACATTTCCACCTCAGCTATTTCAAGGCGACATGCTCCCTACATTTATTATTATTGCTATTATTTTGGAATCGGGGTCTCACTCTGTTGCCCAGGCTGGTGTGCAGTGGCATGCTCATGGCTCACTGCAATCTCAGACTCCCAGGCTCAAGTGATCCTTCTGCCTCAGCCTCCTGAGTAGCTGGAACTACAGGCACACACTACCACTCCCAGCATTTTTTTTT
>NW_007055649.1:132071-163090 GCF_000164805.1 Carlito syrichta | reverse complement strand
TTTTTTTTTTTTTTTTTTTTTTGTAGAGACAAGTTCTTGCTATGTTGCTCATGCTGGTCTCAAACTCCTGGCCTCAAGTGATTCTCCTGCTTCAGCCTCCAACGTGCTGGGATTACAGGCATGAGCCACCATGCCTGGCCCCCAAACCCACACTTATTATTTACATTTATCCCTATGAAATTCAGTTTTCTTAGATTCAGGGGTCCCACCTCCACCACCAGAGCCCTGGCCAAGATGCCTTGAGGCTTGGCCTCTGGTTAACACGTGACTTTCAACCTTAGTTCCATCTCCTGTCCACAAGAATAAATAGTGCCCCTTTTTATTCCAAAACATTTGAAAGAATTTTATATGTTTAAAAACGTTTCCTCTGGAAGTTACTGGCAGGGATATTTTTCTTTCCATCTCAAGGGAACAACACATTCACCGCTTGTTGTACTGGGCAGGGAGGAAAGTAGGGTCGGCTCTGCTCACCTCCTCCCCAGCTGGGCCTTGGCCTGCCTCTCTGGTGGGCCCACTGGTTAAACTCGGGGAGATGCAGCATCCGAGCTGGTCTGCTGTCCCCAAATCCCTCCGCCCAGGCCCGGAACAGCTGCCAACTGGCATGAGCTGTCTGGTGAACCCGCTCTTTTCTGGAATGGCAAAAGACTATCTAAGAGTGTGATGGGAGTGCGCTGGTTGTGTGTGTGTGTGAAGTGGGGGCCGGGTTATTAGGGGTGGAGGGAAGGGAACTGTTTGATTAATAGGTGTCCTGTGAACCTGCACATTTGCCCAAGGCTGCATTCCTGGGCTTTCAAACCAGGGGCAGTTTGATAAGCTGAGACCAAAGTCCTCTATCCTCCCAGCAAGGAGAGCAAACAGGGCCACTCGCTAATCCCAGCCCTGGCCTCTGGGGCCGTCTCTCGGCAACCCACTGGCCAAGTGGCCTTTCACAGGCCAATCAATGAGGCAGCCTGGGACCTCCGGGAGGCCGGCCAGCTCGCCGCTGTAGGGCGGGAGGGAGGCCATCGCTCACCTGACCTCCGGCACAGACCTCGCTCCAGCGCGAAGTGTGAGGGCCCATTCTGGGCCCACCAGGCCCTTCGTGACTGCAGCACCTGCAGCGCTGGCTGCCTCTCCCGCTCCTTCCGGCAATCCTTCCCACCTGGGCGGCTTATCAGCTGCTTTCTCCGTTCCTCCAGTGCCCGCCTAGAACGTTCTTCCCCACCCCCACGACCTTCAAGCTCTTGCCCCAGATCTTCCTCCTCCAGGAAGCTACTCCTGACCACTCCAGCCTCCACAGGACTCTCCCTGCTTTGGGTTCCTACTGCCCTTCGTGGCTCACGGCCGAGCGCCGAACCCCTCTCCAATCTCTTCGTGCATGTTGGCTGAGTGTCACCAACTAGACTGTGAGCACCTCTGGGAGGGTCGTGCTGGTGGGGTGGGCTTGTGAGAACAGGGGGCACATCCGGGGGTGGAGGCGGGCAACTCTGAGGATGGAGAACTCAACCCCAGTGAGATGTGGTGGGAAGGCTCGGGGATGAAAGGCAGCCGTGGGATCAGGACTGAGGGGATGTTTGTTTCTGGGGAGTTGCAGGAGATCCCTGTGGGGCATATGCCAGCCTGTCTCCACCCTGCATCTCCTGTCTGAGAGCTGTGTAGTTCTTGGTGGGGGCGGGGTGATGGAACGGCAGCCATTGTTCTTCACCGGCTCCCTCATGCTTGACTAGAGAGGATTTGGGGTGAGATGGACCCTGGATGGTTCTCCAGATTCTCTTCTCTGGAGACTTGGCTGAGGATGGAGAGAGACGCATCTCCAGCTCTGGGTGTTTGCCTCCAGGGGGATGCGACTAGCTCTGGCTTGACTGTTTGCAGAAAGGAGGAGGAAGCCAAGGTGCAGAGAGGAGTCAGGACTGGACGCACACAGCCCGGGCTTGCAGGGGCTTTTGCTGCTTGTGTTGTCGAAGTCAACCCCGCTCACTCCCTGAGAGGCAGGTGCTGTCAAGGTCCTCTTTATAGGTGGAGAAAATCATGCTTAGGGAGCTTAAGTAACTCCCCCAAACACACTCAGGCAGGAAGTGGTGGACTTGAAACCTGTCCTTCCGGGTTACAGGCCCTAGGCATAACCTTCTTACCTTTGCTTCCAACAGCTTTGCAGATCTAGGCTCTGGCGTCTCATGAGAACTTTCTCTATATCCTACACTTCATTTGGGGATCCCAGAAGAATTGTGACCCAAACTTCGGTAACAGGTTTTGTTTACCTGCCTGCCTGCCTGCCCGCCTGTCTGTCTCTCTCTCCATCAGGCATCCACCCATCATCCATTCATTATCCATCTATATCCATCCATCCATCCATCCATCCATTTTTTCATCTTCCATCTATCCAGTCACCCATCCATCCATCAACCATTCATTATCCATCTGTACATCGATCCATATTGACCTAGGTAACTAGCTAACTATCAACAATCACTAATTGGGCCCTGCCATGTGTGAGGCACTGTGTCAGGTGCTGCAATGTCCTTCAGTCCTGCCCATTGGTACAGACAATGAGAAATGGAAGATGATTACATGCCAAACTGTGGGTTACAGACAGGTCTGTGTATCTATTAAGATTCCCCTGTAGGTATTATTGCAAATGCAGATTCTCTGGCCCCTTCCCAGAGATTCTAATTCAGGGCATTCTGCGGGAAGCTAGATGAGCAGAAAAGGCATGGTCAGCCTTTGCCCAATAATAATAATGTCCGAACAGCAGCACAATAACAAAAAAATGCTTTGCTCACTTTACTTTGTGGAATTGGGTACCTTCCCCATGCATTTCTAGGGACGAAATGGACCTTCCATGGCGAAGAGGGAGGAAGTTGTATCTCATGCCTTCTCCTTTTAAGTCCAGGACTTAAAAACAAGGAAAACCCAGTGCAGTGCAGCGAGGGCCGGCGTGGGGATGAGAATGGTTGAGACTCTGGGGATCTCAGGTTGGACAAGGACCGACACTGTCATTGTCAGGGTCTGTTGCCCACACGCTGTGTGCAGGCCGTATCTGAGCCTCACAGTAGCCCCATGCTACAAGGGGAGCTGGGACAACAGGGCGGCCCACAGCTGTTCAGAGAGTAAGAAATGGTGCATCTGTTCCCGGGTACGTCTGCTCTCCAGCTCCTCTCGGGACAGCCTCCAAACCACCCCGGAGGAGAAAGCGTGTCTCTTCATCACGGAGGCGGTCTCCTAGCCATCCTCCCAACACACTGCTCTGCTCAGCTCACCCTAGGGCTCTCGGGCCTGACTGTGACACTGGGGGGCCTCAGTGTGAAAACACCAGGCCAGAGCCGCCCTCTTGGATGGAGCTGTGGTCACTCAGTTCTTCCCACCCAGAAGCCCCCCCCCTGCGATGTCTCTGGACCAAACCCCACCTCACCCTGACCAGCCGCTCTTCCTCTGGCCTCCCCCAGCCTCCCTCTCCATCTTCCGCCCAACCCTGGCCCCCGCCTCTGCCTCCCCGCCTTCCCTGGAGACCACTGTCTCCCACTCCCTCCTTATTAGCGTGTGTGAAAAGAAAAGGAATTTCTCGAGCTGTTTATTCTCCAAGCAGCCTCCAAAAGGAGTTGAAGGACACGCTGCAAAGTGTGAAAAAAAACAGGGCCGAGCTTGCCAAGAGGGCCCAAGTGGTTTTTCAAATCATGTGGAACAGCTCCCTTTTCATGGAAAATTTTCTACTCCAACACCTGTGGCCATTAAAGGCGCCCTCAGGGCTCTGCTCCCTGGTCCCAGGAGTCCCTCTCCAGCCGGGGCTGGCTGCCAGCTCCAGCTGTGACTCCTGTGCCCTTCTCCCGCCTTCCGGATCCCCTCCCAGCCCAGGGCTGCTTTCCCGCAGCCTGTCCGGTGCTGTGGAGCTCTGCCTGGCTTCCCTCGCCCCTCTGCTGTTTCTGGAATGAACACATCGGGAAGCAGGCTTCCCTCCCCCGGTACTAGTGTTCTCTGGGCTCCTGGAGTCCGGCTGATCTCTGTTCCCCTGCTGCCCTGACTCTCCTCTTCCCAACCCTTCCTTATTGCTCCCCCCAGCCTTGAAGGTATTCCGGGGCCTTCCGTTCCCTGAGCCAAAGTGCCCGTGCCCCTCTCAACTCAGAGAAACGGTGGTGGGACCCCAAGAGAGATGATGCCACAGTCTCTTTCGACCCATTGTCTCTCTGCATGCCTGATTTTTTCAGATTACATCCGCTGGCTTTGGCTTGCAGAAGGTCATCAGCGTGGTTAGAGATGCAGGATAGTCTCCCTCCAATCCTTGGTGAACAACTGGGGTCCAGAGAGGTGCAGAGACTTCTCTAAAGTTCTGCAGTAGCAGCCAAGAGGGAGAAGGACGGGGAAGAGACGAAGGAAGCCAGACTTCCCAAAGGACTTCCTCTAACTTTCTCTCCCCACGTCCTCGCCAGCTCCCCGGTCCCCTCAATCTTGCCTCCCCCATCAGGACGCAGACACAGCTCTCATTCAGGTCTCCGGTGACCTCCCTGTCACTAGATCCCAGGGATGTTTCTCTCTCACCTTGCCCGCTCAGCGGTGTTAGGCGTGGCTGACAGCTCCCTCCTCCACTGGGAAGGCCTCGCTCCCTTTGCTTCTGGGCTTCCCTGTTCTCGTCTGCCTCCGGCTCCTCTGCTCAGGCCTCCTTGGCAGGAAACTCTTTCCCCAGCTCGTGCAAAGCCGGGCTCGTGCAGGCTCAGGCCTGATGCCCTTCCCATCCTGCACCTGCTCCCTTTGCAATCCCGCCCAAGTCGCGTCTACCTCCGTCCACGCATCCCCAGTCCTGCCCTCTCCTGTGCGCTGTCCCTGTCTCCCTCCTGATGCCATTCAGATGCCGCAAAGGCACCTCAAACTTACCTGGTCTAGAACCGAACCCAGGACCCTGATGGTGCACGACGCGACGGGGCACCGCCGAGCCAAGGGGACCTGCTCTT
Source organism: Carlito syrichta (assembly GCF_000164805.1). Classification (NCBI taxonomy): domain Eukaryota; kingdom Metazoa; phylum Chordata; class Mammalia; order Primates; family Tarsiidae; genus Carlito; species Carlito syrichta. The sequence continues at coordinate 158,171 of NW_007055649.1, read as the reverse complement.
CTCCCCAGACTGGTCCTCTTGGTTCTCCTGAACCCCCCAACAAGGACCAACCCATTGGTGTCCCGCTGGAAATCTCAGAGACATTCTTGATGCCTCCTTTCGTCTCCAGCCCCTGCAGCATGGAATCAGTCACCTGGTTCCCCACCCTGTGCAGTGGCATCCCCTCCAAAGTAGCCACTGGGTGACCCACCCCCACCCCAGCGTTCCCACACAAGACGGTGAAAGCAGAAACGGGGATGAGGAATAGATGTAGACAGACTATGGAGAAGGGAACTTTCCAGCTCACCATCTAGAAAGTGGACGGCCTCACTCTGGGGAAGTGTGTCTATGAGATTGCACCAAGCTAGAAAAACACACGGTAGTGAGTGCATCCCGACCTCAGCCCTGTGACACAGACTGCTGCTTGGCATGGAAGGTGGCTTCCAGCGGTGTGAGGAGCTGGCCTTTGGCTTTGGGCTTTGTGTCGCAGGCTTTGTTATCCTGGAAGGCCATTTGTATGGGCAGGAGTAGTTCAAAATATTGAAGGCAATACTCAAATCAAGGGAAAAAGTAGGACCTTTAAAAGTAATTAAAATTTTCCCTGAAATTCAAATGTGACACTGATTGCCAGAGGATGGGGCGCATAGCTGACTTGTCTCCGTATCGCCCGCAGTGCCCAACTTAACGCCTGGCATACGCAGTTCCCTGCCAGTGTTTTGGAATAAGTGAATGTGTGCCTCCTAAAATATGGGTGGGCAGAGGCTAGGGAACAGCTGAGGTGGGGCCCGTAGGAGGGCAGTAGTCTGCAGCCTTGTCTCTAGAACCTGAGCCCTCAGCCTGGAGGTCCCAAGGCTGTTTCAGGGTGCACTTACTAAAAGCTTCAGGTCCCACTCCAAGCAGGAGAGGTAAGTTTGAACCCCCTTGGCTCCCTTTTGCAGGCAAAGCAAGACCTAAAGGGAAGATGTGATTTGCAAAGGATGCTTCGAGAATCAGTGGCAAAGTCAGGGCCAGAACTCAGGTCTCAGGTTCTTTCTCCAAGGAGCCTTCCACCATCAGTTTCCTCCCGGGGTGGCTCCGGTGAATCTCCCCAATCACACAAAGCTTTTTGTAATAAAAATGGGTTGGGCAACCCCCTCGGGTCCCTCTCCCACTGTGGGAGCTTTTCTCTCCTCTCAATAAATCCTACTTTTTCAAAAAAATAAAAATAAAAATAAAAAATAACAAAATTTAAAAAATGAGTTAACTACAACTCACCAAAATAATATTGAAACAGAAGAACAGAGCTGGAGGATTCACACGTCCCAATGTTAAAACTTACTCGCAACTACAGTAACTAAAACACTGGCACCCCGGCCTAAGGATAATCATGTAGACCCATGCAATCGTGTTCAACTAAAAGAAGCCAGAAATGAGCCCCTATGCTCGTGGTCAATTGACTTTCAACAAAGCAGAGTCGTAAGACACATCTTCTGAGTAAACGGATATTATGAACTGCCTGAACCCCAGAGGCCAGTCTAGATGGCTGAGTTTCCTCTCTGACCACACACATTCCTGCCTCCAGGTAGTGCCGCTCCGTCCACCCAGCGACACCACTTTCCCGCTGAGATCACGCTGGGGGGCAGTGGGAGGAGAAGGAGGCTGTCCAAGGACACTGGGCCTCAACAGGCAGCGGGTTGGCTGGGACTGCAGGCGCAGCCCTTTCTTGTCGGCCGACTGAGGAAAGTCAGGAGGCTGGGGGCAAGGCTGAAGCGTTTGGGAGGGGGGCCCTGGGAACCAAGTCTGGGCCCAAATCTGAGCCGAGGCCCGTCACCACCCAGGTCCCATGTGGGGCTCAGGAATCAATCTTGGAAACGTCTGTGGCCATGGAGGCGGTGGCAGGTGGCTTCAAGACGGACCAGCCTGGTAGATTATGAAGGGAAGAATCAGGGGCTTGGCATGGGCTGGGTGTGGGCGGAAGGGTGAAAGGTGGGACCTGAAGGGACACAGCATCACGAATGTCTGGCAGAACCTCAGAGGCCACGTCCATGCGAGTTAACCAGCTCAGGCAGACGGCTGATGCTGCCCCCCTCTCAGCCACCATTCGGTACCCACCAAGTTCACTGGATTATTCCTCTCTACTGGATCCCAAGGTTGACCCCTCAGCTGTCTCCTTCCTGTGGTCTCTGAGAGCATTCTGTGTCTGTCGGGCCCACTGCATTCTGCAACAGACATCACTAAACCTCTCGCGGACTCTAAGGCCCTTTTGGCTGGGATGAGCCTGACTTGCTTTTGTTTTCCCCACAAGGCCTAGTGCAGTGAGATGTTTATTGCACGCATGACTACAGGAAGTAGGTTTTGTCTGTAGCGTGCTTTCTCTGGGGGAAACGCACTCCAACCTCATAGAGTTCGGAGGGGACGTCAAAGCAGAGGCCCCAGGGATAACATGTGATTTAGTCCAACTCCAATTGTTTATCTCCCCTCTCTCTGCTTCAGAGTGATTGGTCCAGATGTGAGCATGTGACCGCAACAGAGCCAATCAGAATCCTCCTACAGGTCTTGGCATATGGACCCTGGCAGAGCCTGCCTTCTTTCCTGTCATGAGCTGTGAAGACATGGGCCTGGAGTTCCTGTAGCCCTGTTTCCTATCATGTTTGAGAGTCTTTTGGGAGAATCTAGACAGCTGTATAAGGTAAGCAAAGGCAGGGTATGAAGAGCGAAACATCTGATGATACCGTTTGACATTTCAGCCTTGTCTGGGGTCATTATGGCCTGGACTGCTCAATTGTTGGGCCAGTGATTTCCCTATTTTCCCACTCAGGTTGGTTTGAATTGAGTTTGTGTTTCTCACACCCAGGAGTCATGACTAACATAACAGGTGGATCGTTCATGAGAGCATCCTATTTTGAGCCACATGTGGCAGTGGAAGGAATCTCTGGCAGATCTTGGGGAGAACGATAAGGTGTGTGTGTGTGATGTGGTCTTTGCCATCATCTCAGAGGTCAATTCAAAACTAGGGCACTTGGGGGAAGCCAGAAATGCTTAGGAGCTTGGAGTCAATCACAAGCAAAATGTGCAGAGGACAGCGATGAGATCAACCTCAGCCATGGGCAGAGAAGGGGAGCTGAGGCAGAGATGGGAAGAATATGGGGTCTGAAAGGGACAGGAAGACACAGGCTCAATGCCTATGAGAAGTCAGGTGCACTTGGATAGCAGAGACCGGCGAAACATGGCCGATGAGCAAAGGGTGTCAGGGGGCAGAGACTAAGCCAGATGCCAGGATCTCATTTGTCTCTCCTGCTCTCTACCCATTCGTTTCCCTTGCCAGGCACTATGCACCTGCCAAGGTTATAGTAGTGAAGACAACCACATGGCCCCAGCCCCCTTAGAGTTCATGTCCAGCAGAGCAGACAGATCTTAGAGGAGTAATGACAGAGGAGAACATTCAGGGTGATCTGCCACAGGTCACAGGGTACCTCGCCTCGTCAGGACCTGAACCGGGTCTAGGGATTCTTCCCCCAAGGACACTTCCACTATAAGTTCCCTCCTGGAGTGGCCCTGGTGAATCTCCCCAATCACAGAACCCTTCCTTGGAGAAGGGATGTTTCAATTAATGTAGATATGAAATGCTTAGCTGTAAGAGCCAAATTTTAATCTACATCTTATAAGAAGAAGTGAGAAGAGGCTGTAGCCACAGTATATTATCACTATTAGATACTGTGCAGAAGACATTTAGCAAGTGGGAGCTATTGCTACCACGCATCATTTCTGGGTTAAGCAGAGAAGGAACACTAATTCCCACTCCTTCGCGTGCCCATCATCTGGTCTCCTATTCTGACTGAGAAGGACTGAGATGTCTGAACGGTGAATTAGCAGCTAGTAAAAAAGAGGGAGTCCTCTGCTTATTTGTAAGCATCCTTCCAGTTTTGCAGACGTTTGGTGCACACGCATTGACGGAGCAGCCACCCAGCCTTGCTGCTGATAAATGGTTTTAAAAGCAAACTGCGCCTTGGTCTTTGAAAGCGTGTCTTTGATTCTATGTAAACAGTTCTGAATGCCCTTTTTTGATAGTAAGCATGCCCTTTTTTGTGGTCAGGGGCTACCTATTTTCAGTCTAATTAAGCAAATTCTATGGATATTTATTAAATGCCAACTCTGTGACAGGCCGAGTGCGACCCTGAAGTTGGAGAGATGGAAGACGTTGTGTTTCCTTGAGAAGATTGCTGTGAAGAAGAGGAATAAGAGTGATCATGACAGCACAGGGGACGCTAAGGGGACAGTGGGTATTTTTCAGATGTTGTGGAAGCAGAGGAAGGAGGAGTTCACTTGTTATGGGGAAGGAGATAAGGGATAGCATCAAGGCGAGCATGACACTGAAGGATGTGAGCATCTCCAAGGGGAGAGGGGATTCCAGGCTGGGAAATTTCTGTGGGCTAAAGTCTGGAGGCTCAAGTGACCTCCTGTGGCTTCTGTCCAGACTTTCTAGGCAGGAAGGGGAAAACAAGGCAGAGAGGCAGGCGGGGTGTCCACGCCGTGTAAGGAGCTGGACCTCGACGGTAGGAAGCCCCTGAAGGGTTTTCGGCAGGATTTGTGGTGATCCCGGCAGCACTCTGGGAAGATCCTTCAGGCAACATGTGAAGAAGAGACAAGAAAGAGGCAAGCTGAGACTGAAAGACCAGCTGGGGGCTGTGAAAACAACCCGGGTGAGGCACAGTGGTGACCTCTACCAGGGCAGCAGCTGTGGGGATGCCAAGGTTGGAGGGAAAATCGACAGAACGTGGCGAGAGATCAGACAGACCTGAGGCTCGAAGGTATGGAGGATGGCTCCCGGGCTTTCTGCTTCAGGGACTTGGGGAACACAGACTGTTGTGGGCTTTTCAATGGCTTAACCAGAGGCACATGAACCCTCTGTCTCTCCCTGAGCCCCAGGAAGTCTGGGAGAGGAGGAAGCAGGGAAGGGAGGGCACAGAAACTGGCCTGTGTAGGAAGAATAAAAGCTGCTTATCCTGGTTGGGCATCACCACACCCCGATTCTCAGGGCTGGTCACAGGAGTGTGGGTGGCCCAGACGTGTGGAGGTTTCAGCAAGGGAAACCCCCTTTCCTGAAGGAAAAGACATTCTCTGAGGGAAACAAACGGTCCAGAAACTAAGAGGAGGGGCCGGGTCCTTGCACATAAGCATGGGGGACCCTAAGAATGTTCTTGACTGGCTGTTGCTTTCTCTGCAGGTTTTTATGAGCTTAGCTGCTGGCACGGGTGGGGACACCGGTCCTGGCTTCACTTTCAGGCATTGAGGAGATTGACAATCTCAATTGTGTTATCTACTTTCTCCTTTATCAAGTTAAAAAAAAAAAACCAAACTACAGTTTCAAATGTGCTAAACTAAGCTATAGATTTACGTATTATAATGGGATTCTAGGTTGGGAGTGGTGGTTCATACCTGTAATCCCAGCACTTTGGGAGGCTGAGGTGGGAGGATCGCTTGAGCCCAGGAGTTTGAGACCAGCCTAGGCAACACAGCGAGACCTCAACTCTACAAAAAATAATAATAATAAATAATTGGACATGGTGGCGCATGCCTGTAGTCCCAGCTACTCAGGAGGCTGAGGTGGAAGGATTGCCTGAGCCCAGGAGGTCAAGGCGGCAGTGAAATGTGATTGTGCCACTGTACTTCAGCCTGGGAGACAAAGTAAGACCCTGACAGAAAAAAAGGGAGAGAGAAAGAAAGAAAAAAAGAAAGGGAGAGAGATTCTATTCCCTGAGACCTAAAAAACACTATAAGCACTCCAATGACAACTTACTTTTAAACAAAATGATCCATGATATATTTTCAGCATTCCGGACTTCTTTGATTGGGTTGCTCTCTGGCCTTGTGCTTGTGTCCTGTCTCAACTGAATTCAATTCCTCAGACCTGATCCTTCTCATCACTAGTCAGCACTTTCGTTTTTGTTTTCTACTTGGTTGGACAACATACTAATGCGTTGCAAATATAATACAAAGATCTGCACAAATAAGCATGCTAAACAGACAGGAACTGTGGCCAGAGGAAATCTACTGGGTGCCAGCCGCAGCCCAGGGAAATTTTCAAAAAGTGCTTTCAAGAAATGCCATGCAAAGGTCCAAGACAGTCTTTTTTTTTTTTTTTGAGTTGGAGTCTCACTCTGTCGTCCAGACTGGAGTGCAGTGGCACACTCTTGGCCACCGCAGCCTCGACCTGCTGGGTTCTGGCGATCCTTCTGCCTCTGCCTTCCAAGTAGCCAAAACTACAGGCACGTGCTACCACGCCCGGCTAATTTTTTATTTATTGTAGAGACAAGGTCTCGCCAAGTTGCCTGGGTGGGTCTCGAACCCGAAGGCTCAGGCAATCCACTCGCCTCAGCCTCCCAAAGTGCTGAGATGACAGGCTGAGCCACCAAGACCAGCCCCAAGACAGTCGTATTGAAGAGAGTTCATAAATGTCTATGCATGAAAGTGTGAGATATAATATAGATATAATATATAATATACACTATACTATGATATATACTTATATATAATTAATGTATATTATGCATAATTATTATATGATATATAATATATATGCCATCAAATATATAAAATTAGGAACCATCTGGCTTTAATTTACAGAGTTGTGTATGTAAAACCTCTCTTCTATTTCTTCAGTTAAAAAATATGATTAGAATAGCCAGCGCTCTCAGTTGTTCAATTTGTGCAATTTATGATAGATTTTTTTTTAACCCTATTGTGATCTGTCAATGGAAGGGGAAAGAAACAGAGGAAGGGATAGGAAGTGACACACAGGAGAGACAGAAGGTGACAAACAATGGGAGAAGCAGAAAACTTAAAAAGAACTGTAATTAATATATTTTGAATGATAAGATTTTCCTTAATGAAATGAGACTAGGAAGCTACAAAAAAACAATAATCAGAGGACACGAAAAAGTCCTTGGAAGTTAAAATAAAGCAGGGAAAAAAAAGAATTTTACAGGAGAGTATGAAGATAAAGTTAAAGAAATCTCTTAAAAAGTAGAACAAAAAGACAAAAAATATAAACTAGGAGATAAAAGACAAGACATTTAGAGAACCAATCTAGGATGTTGAAGATCTAATTAATGGAAGTTCTAGGAAGAGAGTAAAGACGGGAAAGGTTAGAAGTTAAAGAAATAGTAAATATTTTTTCTAGAATTGAAGGAGGTGAATTCCCGATTGATAGACTCTATTGATTGTCCAGGACAAAGAAGACACATGTTAAGTGATATTGACATGAAACGCTTCAACAAAAAAAAGAGAGAGAAGTTCCTTAGTGCTCCCAGTGAAAAAATAAGACAAATCCCCTACAAAGACTCAGGAATTAGATGATGTCAGACTTCTCAATAATAGAATGCAACCTAGAAGACAAGGAAGCAATCCTTTTCAAATACTAAGAAAAAAATGATTGCCAACCTAGAATTCAGTACCTTACAGTATATCCTTTCTCAGAAGGTACTGAAGGAGGTGTTCCAGCAAGAGAAAGGAATAGATTTTTTAAAAAGTAGACGATCTAGGAATCAAGTTTCCAGCAAGTTTTTATTCTCAGTATAATCACTGATTATTATTTTACTCAAATATTATCATTTTATCAGAAGGATGGGGGAGAAATCTTGAAGGAGGGGGCTGTGTAACGTTACTGAGTTCTCATTTGCCGTATGAAGTCACTCGATGACGTTTAGAATTAGCAAGTAAAGACATAGCTACATAAGCATATTACTCAGAAGTACAGAGGCGAACACCAGAGGCAGCAGCTGGGAATTGACACTGGTTTGGTTGCCTCTGGGAGCAGAGTTGGGCAGAGGAGGGGTCTGAGAAGGAGGAGGGAGATGGCCTAGACCAGAAACCCATTTGGGTTGTTATTCTTTTTTTTTTTTTTTTTTAGTTGGAGTCTCCCTCTGTCGCCCAGACTGGAGTGCAGTGGCCGCTCTCGGCCACCGCAGCCTCGACCTGCAGGGCTCCAGCGATCCTTCTGCCTCAGCCTTCGGAGTAGCTGGAATTACAGGCACGCGCTACCATGCCCAGCTGATTTTTTTATTTATTGTAGAGATGAGGTCTCACCAAGTTGCCCAAGTGGGTCTCGAACCCGCGGGCTCAGGCCATCCACTCACCTCAGCCTCCCAAGACGCAGGATTACAGGCTGAGCCACCGAGCCTGGCTAGGGTTGTTGTTCTTAAACATTCTTTTCATATGAATTGATTCAAAATTAAAAAACTATGCACACATGCTACTCTGGCAAAAACAAAAATAGTTCTATGGAAGCCAGTGAACCGGGTACACCTGTGAGCCGTGACTAACACGGTCCGGGAAGCGTCCTCCAAGCGGTGTGGAGAGAAGGGATGGCCTGCATGCAATTTCTGCTCACCCCCCCGCCCCATCCCACACCCACACCGCTCTCCCCACACCCCTACACCCCACCCCCACTCACTCTCCCTCCCTGGCGTTGGGCCGAGGCTGCCCTGGCAGGATCACCCCTCCCCCGCCGCCTGTGGCCGCTGGAATCCCTGTCGCCCTGGGACTCAGCTGACAGCGGACAGACAATGGTATTTCCCATCAGCCTGGGTATCAGGAGCCGGCCTTATCCAGCGGTGTTTTTCTATTAGTCTAACACCCCATTGTCCACGCCTTATCACCGAAATGTTGATGTCATGCCTGGCTTGGAAGTGGTTTCTGCATCTGGGCGCTGGGACAGCTTCGCTGGAATTGGGGGCGGGGGAGGGGCAGGGGAGCCCATTTATCAGAATTCTCATGAGAATTCGCCCCTTTCCTCCTTCCGACCGACCGGAGCCACCGAGGGCGACGCGGTGGGGTGGGTTCCCAGTCACAATTCCTGGCCTTTCTCTCTGTCCCTGGGTAGGCGCCCTGAGTCTCAGCCCTCCTGGCCTCCCTCCCACAGAGCCGGAATACTGAGGAGGGTGGTGAGGACTTTGGGCCGTGAGATTTGGGGGACCGGGACCTGTGGGGCTCTGGGTGGGTGGGACCCCGATTTTCCCTTCTTGGCCAAATCCCCTGTAGCCCTCAAAGGTCCCATCAGGGGCTGTTCTTAGAGGAGCTTGATAAATACATGAGGGCCTGAAGTGGAAGGCAGCCGGTGCGGGAAGGTCCATTCTGAGGGTGGATCGTTTCAAAAGCGGAGACGATGATCTCCAGTCCCTCAGGACTCCCCCCCCCCACATACATATTGTGGCAGCTCCTAAGGAAAGTCTTAGAAATATGGCCTATGGCCGGGCGCAGTGGCTCACGCCTATAATCCCAGCACTTTGGGAGACCGAGGTGAGAGGATTGTCTGAGCCCACGGATTCGAGACCTGCCTAGGCAGCTAGGCGAGACCTCATCTCTACGATAAATTAAAAAATTAGCTGGGCATGGTGGCGGGTGCCTGTAGTTCCAGCGACTTGGAAGGCTGAGGCAGAAGGATTGCCAGAGCCCAGCTGGTCGACGCTGGGGTGGCCGTGAGCATGGCACTGCACTCTAGCTGGGCGACAGAGTGAGACTCCAACTAAAAAAAAAAAAAAAGAAATATGGTCTATGGTCTGTGCTCTCACTACACACCCTGTCCTTCTCTGATTCTGTTTGTTCATAGTAGAGTTCTGCACACAGGGAAACAGCATGTGTGCACGTGTGTGTGTGCATGTGTATGCACACATATGTGTGCATGAATTGTGCTGAGGGTGCAGTTGTTGTATTCCCCCAGATAATCTGGTTAAGAGAGGACACAGCTCACTCCAGGATGGGTGGGCTCCGCCGCAGGTGGCTCTGGCACGTTGCTTCACCTTTGCGAGACTCGACTTCTCCATCTGTTGAACAGGTAAAAGGCAGGTTCCTGGGGGGTGTGGGGAGGGCTGAAGTGAAGTCATTAAAGCTCCTAGCTTATGCCTGGTAGCAGTAGGTGCTCAGTAAATGGCGGCTGCTGTTAGATAGCTGTCTATGGGCTTTGACCCAGAGACAGGATTGGGAACTGGTGAGCAGGGCAGAGGAAAAGTGGGTGTTGAGGCCCTCCTTGGAGGGCTGGGACAGAGAGGCCAAGGTCCCCTGTGGGCTCGGCTGGCCTGTGTGGGGAAGGTGAGCCTGCTGGCCTCACGCTCTTGCCTTAACTTTAGAAACAAATCAATTCATCCTGCAAGCGTTTAGAGACCACTGTTCTCTCTCTCTCTCTCTCTCTCTCTCTCTCTCTCTCGCTCCTCTCTCTCTCTCTCTCTCTCTCTCTCTCTGTCTTTTTAGTGACAGAGTCTTGCTCTGTCGCCCAGGCTGGAACACAGTGGTGCGATCATAGCTCACTGCAGCCTTGACCTCCTCCTGGGCTTAGGCGATCCTCCCACCTCAGCCTCCTGAGTAGTTGGGACTACAGACGCCACTATGCTTGACTAATTTTTTTTGTGTGGTAGAGATGCGATCTCAATCTGTTGTCCAGGTTGGTCCTGAACTCCTAGCTTCAAGAGGTCCTCCCACCATCTCATGCTGAGATTACAAGCATGAACCGCTGTGGGTAAAGACATGAATATGGCAAGTATGGCAAGTATGTTTTGGGGTACTTCTGACAAAATGTCAGCTGGAACACAGATGGTGAGCTCCACTTTAAGGTGGATTTTACCTGTGCAAAAGTGGTGCCACCACGCTCTTCTGATTGAACACACACGCAGACCCTGCAAGCAGGTTCTGCTCTCCGCAACAGTGCGAGATGTCCTCAAGGTCCATCTGTGTTGTGACATGTCAGAATTTCCTTCCTTTTAGAGGCTGAATGATATTCCACTTTGTGGATGTATCACGATTTGTTTTATCTGTTCATCCACTTGGGTCAATTCTACCTTTGGCTATTAACTGTATTTCTGCTATAAACATGGGCATACGACTATCTGTTGGAGTCCTTGTTTTCAATTCTTTTGTGTATCTACCCCAAAGTACCCAATATATAGACTTCAATATCCACAACTGCAGTGGGTGAGCCAAATGACAATGCAATGTTAAGTTTTAATGTTTTTCTTCTTGATTGATATGTGTATACTTTTTATTGATATGTACATATTCTTGGGGCGCATGTGATATTTTGTTGCATGCACAGAATGTGTCATGATGTCTGATGATACAGCAAGTGCAGCAGGGCTGTGGGGCCATGGAACCTTCAGTCCCCCCCACTGTGGCTCACAGAGCTTAACACTGCTGTGGAAGCCCACCCCAGGTAATGGCCAGCATTAGGTGCAGGGTCCACACGGGCACACCATCTCATGCGGTTCTCACCAGATGCTGGGGACCCTTCACACCTACATTGAACTAAGGAAGCTATAGGTACTCTTGGAGAGGTAGAATGCAAGCCTGGATCTTTGGGTCCAAACCAGGGCTTTTCCATGATATCATGTGACGGAAGATAAAGCACTTGACTTTGTCTCTTAAACACACATTCCTGGGAAGGAAAGAGGTTTAGAAAACAGGGCAGGGTCCGTCAGCTTTGTCATCATGTTTACCATGTGATATTCATCACGGGCTCGCTGGGTTTCTGTGAGCAGTGCCATCCATGGGGGTCTTGGCCCAGATCCCAGAACTAAGGTGGCCAGAAGTCCAAGACAGGGCGCACCACCTGGTCCCCAATCCCAGACTGCATGAGATCCACTTTCTCCATCCTGAGGGACTGTCTTCTGGAAGGTCCAAGGCTGAAGTCAGGGAATGAGCGGGAGGCAGAAATTCTGTGCTGCCCGGGTCAGAGGAGACGGAGCTTTTCAAGGAGGGCTTTAAGCAAAGTCGATTCTCTTACCCCGAGGGACTGGAAGGGCTCCCGAAGGTCTCAACTCTCTCCTCCACGGAGAGGGTACAGTCTGACCAAAGAGCCTTCCCTCTGACCTAACTTGAGGTGCAAATATTGCCGGGGGCCAACACACACATGCATGAACACTTGAGCGAGAATGAGCAGCTCACAGGCTCTCTTTGGAGATTCTAGCTGCCTAGAAGAAACGGGGAAGGGAGAGAGGGCCGCAGGAGAGCCAGAGGCTATGGAGCAGGAGGCAGGCCGCCTCCTTATGGCTTTTCCAGACCTGCCACTTTTTTTTTGCTTTGTTTTGTTTTGGAGAGATGGGGTTTCCTCTTCCACCAAGTTGACATCTGGAACACACGTTCCCAAAGTGCAAGGCCGCATTTCCAGGGTGTCACTTTTCTCAACTCTGTATTTAGGTTCCTTAAGCTTGAATGATCTCCATGCCTGATTTCCAGGATGCTAGAGGGCCTAGCTGGGTTTCTTGGAAAATCCTTACAGACACTGAAGTGCCCTCTGCCTTCCCAGAACAAACACTTTAGAGTTATCAGAGCCCCTTGGCTTGACAAACACGGCCTTAGCATACAATGCCCAGCTCCTCTCCTTTCTGCCCCTGCCACCCGCCCAGTCCTCCTTTCTCCCCTTTCTCTCTGGGGAGTTGCAGCTTTGTCTGCGAAATAATGACTCACTCATCAAACCAGTGACCTGGACAAGGTCATTGACATATTCTTCCTTGACTGCTTACCTAAATTAGCACCCCTCCTAATTTTTATCTTTCATAGAGCCCTTAGAAGCACTTACTATGCTTTGTGATGATTGTCTGTTCACTTCTTGTCTCCACCCCCAAATCTAAGCGCCCTGGGGCCGGGACTGTCATACTGTCATTCTTGTTCCCACTGTATTCTTTCTTTTTTTTTTTTTTTGAGTTGGAATCTCACTCTGTCACCCAGACTGGAGTGCAGTGGCCGCTCCCAGCCACCACGACCTCGACCTGCTGGGCTCCGGTGGTCCTTCCGCCTCAGCCTTCCGAGTAGCTGGAACTACAGGTGCGCGCTACCACGCCCAGCTAATTTTTTGATTTATTGTAGAGATGAGGTCTCGCCAAGTTGCCTGGGCGGGTCTCAAACCCGCGGGCTCAGGCGATCCACTCACCTCAGCCTCCCAAGGTGCAGGATGTCAGGCTGAGCCACCAAGCCCGGGCTGGTCTGATGGTAGTGGGATATCAGAACTTATTAACCACTGTATTCTTATGTCTCAGCATAGCAAAAGTGTTCTGTAAATATGGGGTGAGTTAATGAATGAGCTGATCGGAACAGGGGTGTTATACAAGACCCGTGATCCTGGGGAGAAAGGATGTGGATAGTCTTGAGTCTCTGGGCAGATTTTATAGAGAAGTGATAGGGTTTGAAACTGAGCGGCCGGGTTGGCCAGGATGGAGGACACAGAGGTTTGCCTCTCCCCTGTCTCAGCCCCCTAGATCAGGAGCAGAAGAGATGTTGGAGCCCGTGAAGAGCAGAGGCTGCGGCTCAGGAAGAAAACCGCCTGCCGGGGTCCACACAGGGAGAATGGAGATGCACACGGGCTCTTCCCGATGGCCTCTGGGAAGACCAGGTCAGAGTCCAGACAGGCTGTAGGTCTGGGCCTTGAATGGGCGGGCAACACCAGGCGACTTCTCAGGAGGGGGTGCCGAGAGTGGAATGGCAGGTGGCAGAGCTGGAGACCCTCATGACGAACTGCCGTTCACCCCACAGGCTTCTCAGGTCACCTCTGATAGCAAAGCCAGGAAAGCCCCTGGTCCCTGGGGAGGAAGCCTGAGACTGCAACCTCGCTCACCAGGTGTGGAGCCAAGAACCCCGTGCCTCTCTGGGACCGCAGGGAGGAGCCGGACCCCACCCTTGGATCCTACACTTGAAGTCACTTTCGGGACAGGGAGGGAAGCAGTCACCTAGCTGAACACCTACTTAAACCAGCTATTTACCCTGCCACCTCTCAAGTCTCCTCACACACAGCCATGGGGGAAGGTGGGTGTCTAACCCACCCTCCACTGCCCTCGTCTGCTTGGGGAAATGGACACTCAGGCTAGTTAGGAACTTGTTGGAGAAAGTGGGATTTCCGGGCCTGGCTGGCTGGTCAACAGCTGCATTCCGCCTTGGCCTCCCAGCCTGAGCCCAGCGGGAGGCCCTGGGCCGCAGCTGGGGGAGCCCTTTCTCCCATCCTAGCACTTCCTCTGCCCTTCCTCAGCGTCCTCCTCACCCCTCCGGCGCTCCTCCCTGGCTCCGGGGGTCTGCTGTCCGTAGCTGGCCTCCCCTTTATCTTGTCTCCCCGTTTCCACCGCTATCAGCCATTATCGGGTGCGATCCGCCCTGGCCGGGCGTGCAGGAAGCCGGCCCGCGACGCTCCTCTCTGTTCTCCATCCTTTTCCTTCTGCAGAGACAAAAGCACAAACAGCCTGTTAACAGATCTGCCGTTTCCCTTGGCTCCTTGACTCCCATTTCCCACTCTCATTTTTTCACAGGCTCCAGTTTTCCACGGCCAGGCTGCCCTGTCTCTGGAGCTGCCACCGCCCCAGGCCGGAGGGCACAGGACTGTCACTTCCTTCTGGCCTGTGTACAGAGGAGCCAGCCGGCACCAGCAGCGCAGGCCCAGGACTGTCTCCTCGCCGCGCCAAAGCCGCCCTCTCCCTCTTATCCTCTGTGGGATCAGCCTGACCAGCTCGAAAGGGCCCGGCTGCGCCGCCGTCTGGCTGTCTGAGCCCAGGATGGGGCTGGCTGGCGCTCTGGCCTTCCTCATTAGCGTGGTCTCCGTGGCCTTCCTCTCCCGGGCATGGCTGAGGCTCTGCTGACGGCAAGGGGGGCTTTTTGGGTCAGAGAGCATCATGCATCCATTTATTATTTCACTGTTCACTCAGACATGCACCCCGAGCTTCCTACTCGGTGCTGGAGACTCAGAGAGGAGCAAAATAGGACCCGTGTTCACAAACAGCGGAGAGTTTCTGGGGAGTCTCGCAATGTCACCCAGGCTGGCCTCGAACTCCTGGGCTCAAGTGATCCTCTTGCCTCAGCCTCCCCAAGTGCTGGAACTGCAGGCATGAGCCACCACTCCCAGCCTATTTTTTTTTTTTTTGGTAGCTATAGTAAATGGGATTGTTCCCATGATTTCTTTTCCAGATTGTTTGCTGCTGGCATATAAAAATGGTAGTGCTTCTGACAGACACAGAACAGCTGGCCACAGCCCGGTCTCCCGAGTGCTTCTGGGGAGCAGGACAGGATGCCTCGGCGGGGACGACTCTCCCGCTGCTGGTCCACATGAGAGCGAAAAACGGGAGGCCCTGCGTTCCCAGGACTTTAATGGTCGTGCAAGGGGAACAAGAAGAGCCCAAGTGTTGCTGAGGCTGCCATGTTCTGGTGTTGTGTTCTGAAACTTTGCTGTATTTATTGATCAGATCGAACAGTATTTCTGGGAGTAATCTTTAGGGTTTCCTGGATATAAGGTCTACATGTAATTTTTTGACAAACTGTTTCACAGCAGCGGCATCATTTTACAACCTTTCTGACAGTGCACAAGGCTCCAAATACTCTACATCCTTGCCAGCACTTGTTATTTGCTGTTTTTCTTGATGACAGCCAAGACCAGACATGGCTGCTCCTGATATGAGTGACGTGGGATCCAGCTTCACTTTGACATTTCGGCTGATGAAGGTCTCATTGCCTCGGGAGACAGTTTATTCTGTATGTGGGACAACGCTGATGGTTGGGAAGTTCTTTTCATTCTGAGTTCAGATCCTCTTGTATCCTGTACTTACTGGCCCTGGCAATCCCCCTGTGCAAGTCCACGCCGCCTGCCCACAAGACATCTCCCGCCTTTGCGTGGGCACAGAGGGCAATAAGACAGGGGGACGCCGCTCCCTTTTTCAGGGAGGGTGAGTTACTGAAGGGAAACTCCGGCTCCCTGAGGAGTTAAATCATCCCTTGACTCAGACAAGAGCCCTTTGCTCCACGGAAGAGCATTACTCACCCTGGCACCCCCGGGACCAGGCTCTGTGTCAGGGAAGCGCGCGGCTCCCATTCTCCTTGCTCAGAAACTCATAAATCATCCTCATTAGAATTTCAGCTCTTCTGATAGACACAGAACAGCTGGCCAAAGCCGGGTCTCCTGAGTGCTTCTGGGGAGCAGGACGGGATGCCTCGGGGGGCAGGGCACCTGGCCCGTCACCCCCAGATGCCGGGACTCTCCCGCGGCTGGTCCCCATGGGATCGGAAAACAGAGGGCCCAGTGTCCCCAGGACTTGAGCGGTCATGGAAGGGGAACAAGGAGAGCCCAAGCGTTGCTGCGGCTGCCATGTTCTCATCACGGTGGCCTCCTTGGTCCTAGACCAGGGCTGGGCCACAGCCCGAGCTCAGTATTCCTTGAACAAATGTTGCAGACCTCTGCCCTGAAGCAATGGGGCTCCCTCTCTCTCTCTTTTTCTCACCTTCTTCATCTGTAAAGAGAAATAATTAGACTGGAAGTCATTAAGGCTGCTTCCAGCTCTAATATTCCATGACACCAGAAATCCAAGAGCTCTGTGGGGATTGGCCACAGTCAAAATCTTGGCGAGCACTGAGGCTCATGGCCATTTCAGTTGGAGCCGGAGGAACTGATATTAACCATTCTGGAATTTCTCTAAACGGCAAAGATAGCAACCAGATTCATACACAATCAATCAGTTTAAGGACTCAACCTGCTATGTTTCATTACAGAGGTGCAGCCAGTGTCATAGACAGATAAGAGCCTTTCTCTGACAGTACGAGGGTGTGTGGTGCCTGTTCAGTACTGACACCATTGCCGGGAGAATGAAAACAATGCCGCCCTCACACCCCTCACATGTGTGTGGGCAGCTTAGCAGGGCTGGTTATGGACAAGTGTTTAGGATGCCAGATTTCAGTCCGAGCCGTGACTGCAGACTGACCTCACCACAGATCCTGGCTGGCTATTCTCCAGATGGGAGCTCCGGTCCCCAAGTGGGAGCTGTGGGGCCCCTAATTTCCTAAGGGATGTAAAGTAAGCATAAATCCATCCCAACCACGTGGTGAATGAGGTCTACCAGTGGGCCTGGGTATGTGAGCTGATGGGTAGGAAAAGTACTCACCCCAGCAGTGCCACTCACCAGCTGAGTGGCCTGGCAAACACAGGGACATGTGTGCTGTCCTTCTCTGTCCACGCCCCCTGGATCATCTACCGCACCCCAAGCTTGGCCAATCCTTGGTGCTCCAGTCACTGTCTCAGGGGGTGCAGTCAATGATTAGTCAACAGGACCATCAGTGCCCTTCTCTGGGATTTATATAGGCTATTGGGAGTGAGAAGTTCTTACTGGGATTATCAAATTGACAGGAAAAGTCATTAATCCCTCTCCCCTATTGAAACAGGAGATAGCTAGAGAAAGGCTAGGTAGAGGGGGGGGGTCCTCTGGTAACAATGTAGCAAGTAACAATGTAGCGAACTTCTGGCAGGCCTCTCAGGCTGATTCATTCCATTAATAAACAAGCTCCATGCCAACCTCTCAGCTAGAGTTTAAGTACTCGCTGCTGGGGTAGAAAAACGGCCAATCAGCTCACAGCTAGTGCTAGCCAATCGGCTCAGTCTTAGGGCTATACAAGCACCAGGTTTCGGCCCCCCAGAATAGCAACCTCTTCAGGTCCCCTCCCGCTGTGGGCGCTTTACTTTCCTCTCAATAAATCCTGCTTTCTTGCTTTCTGGCTGTCCGTGTCCCTTGTTCTTCCGGGGCATGAGACAAGAGCCCCGACCTAAAGAGTTACAGAAGGAAGATCGTCAGAGCCAAAGAGCCGTTCACCCCAAGAGGTGGCTTGCCAGCCAATTGTGCGGGCAAAACTGGGAGAGCCGCTGGAAGAAGTTGAGACTCTGAAGCTGAAACACTCCGGGGGCTCGGCTTGCCAGCCCACTGAACCAGCAACACTCTCAGGGCTTGGCTTGCCAGCCCATTAGAGCGGACACTTTCGGGGCTAGGCTTACCAGCCCCTCGAGCTGACCCTCTCTGGGGCTCAGCTGGCTGACCCATTGAGCTGACACTCTCGAAGCCCAGGCTGACCTAAAAAATTCGTTACCACTATGAATGGAGAAGGCTTGCCAGCTCTAAGAAACAACGAAGCCAACACCCAAAGGGAGTGAGTGAGTGAGCACTACGGGGGGTAGGGGGTGGAGTGGGGGAGAGAGAGAGGGGGAGAGAGAGAGAGAGAGAGAGAATGCACTCTAGTAACTTCTTTGAGTCTCAGGATCCAGCAGCACCTGAAATCCCAAATATTTCTCTGTGACTTATCCTGATTGGAGTTGGGTTTTGGTCACTTGAAACCTGAAAGAGGTGCAATACAGAAGGCTACAGAAGGCTACTTCTCTGCCAGGGCCTCATGCAAATAAAGGCAATGACATGGCTGACTGCTAAGCCATGTCATTGCAGTGATGAGAAGTGAGAAATAATGGTCTAGTTCACGAAAAAAACTTACCATGAAATCTAAAAGCCAGGTTTGTTTGTTGTTGTTTTCCCTCAAAATCGTGATATTCACTCCTATGAGATGATGGGCAGGGAGCCCACAGTTGTTGGGTGCTTGCAAGCTGCCAGGAATTGTAGACGTGATTTCTCATTTACTAGTCTCTGCTCTTTGAGGGAGGAGACAGGAAACGGAGGCTCCATGAAGTTAGGTAGCTTGTCAAAACAGAGTCAGTGAACACCAGAGACGGGGTTTGAATCGAGAGCTGTCTGATACCAGCACTTTGGCTTCCTCGTAGGAGACCTCATTTTTAGTCATAAAACACTCCCCCCAGCATTTTTATGTTGGTAAGAAGTGGGCTCACTGAGGAGTGCTCCGGGCTGGTTCTCTACATAGCTTGACTCATCCTTACAACCATTGTGCAAGATGTTATTATCTCCACTTTACAGGTGGCAAAAATAGAGACTCTGCTCCTAAATACTTTCTGACACCCCAGAGGTGTGCTGGCATGGCCCTGACATGACTGGGGTTTCCTGATCAACTGAAGGTCCCCTTCGCCCAAGGCATCACCAGTATCCAACATCTGGAGCAGATGGGCCTAACCAGCCCAGCCTAGAGTGGGCTCTGCACCGGTGGAATTTGGAGTTGAGACACAGTGAAGGCCTCGCCTTCAACAGCCGCTCTCTCATGTGTCGTTGGCTCTAACAAGGGTCAGCCATGTCAACGCAACACCTTAAAAATGCCAAGAAAGACTCTACTTCTGGGGAAATGTTGAGAGAGGTAGTACTCCTCTGTCCCTCAAAGCCAAAGAGTTAGAACCACCATGACGTCCCAAAGTTCTTTAAATCTTGGAGTGCCCATGAGAGGTGGAGCTGAGTGTCAACTCTGAGGACCTGTGGGCTGAAAGTCCAGCCACCCAGCGCCCCTCAGCAGAGCCTTCCGTGGAGCTATCCAAGGTCCTGCCATTGCTTCGACCTGTGTTCTGCGCCATCAGTTGACTCCATTTTCCTGCCTTTGTTCCTGGCCTTCAGCCTTTTCTGACCTTGGGCCTCGCTGTACTGTGCCCGTCTCACTCTCAGCAGTGTCCTCTTTCATCTGCTTTCTACGCCCTGCTGACCTGAGCACGCTTGACCCAGTCCAGGAGGACTTTGAGTCACAGCCTTCAGGCTGGCGCAAGGCTGTGAACCGCCACTGTTCCTGTCGGTGACCACCCGACTCAGCTGCTCAGCACTGCAGAGGCCTCCAACCCTTCCTCTTCCCCAAACCTTGGCTTTGTGACGGGTTGACTTTCAAGAGTCAACCAATGTATTCATCTTGTCCGTCCTTCCTTCCTGGCCCCATGATTAGTTATGTATGAACTATTTCCTGAGCTGGAGCAGTGGCGATATTCATTCAATAAGGCCCAGGACTTGAGCAGGCCTGTGGCTCTGTCCCTTCCTGTAGCCTCATCAACGCTATGTGTCTCGGGACAGCAAGCAGACTCTCTGCAGAGAACCAACTGGAAAATGAGCTTCCTTTGAAATGTGCCACCGTGCCTTCTCCTGAAAACCAGAACTGTGGTCCCAGTCTCAGCTTTGCCCCTGAACAGCCATGTGACCTCAGGCAAGTCCTCTAAGTCCCAAACCCTTTCATGCCTCCATTCACCCATTTGCTTCCTCAGAAAATGCGCCCTGAGCCGGGCTCGGTGGCTCAGCCTGTCCTCCCGCGCCTTGGGAGGCTGAGGTGAGTGGATGGCCTGAGCCCACGGGTTCGAGACCCGCCTGGGCAACTTGGAGAGACCTCATCTCTACAATAAATCAAAAATTAGCCGGGCGTGGTAGCACGCGCCTGTAGTTCCGGCTACTCGGGGCTGAGGCGGAAGGATCCCCGGAGCCCAGCAGGTCGAGGCTGCGGGGGCCGGGAGCGGCCACGGCTCTCCAGTCTGGGCGACGGAGTGAGACTCCGACTCAAAAAGAAAATGCGCTCTGACCACGTTTCCTGTGTCAAGCACTGTGCTAGGTCCTGGGGGTGCTACAAGGAGAAACAGTCTCTGTCTCTGAAGAACTCACAGTTTAAGACCAATCTGTAAAAGTATCTCGGTAAATTATTACAACGAGAAGAACAAATTGCCAAGGGTACACAGAGAGCAGGACAGCCAGGTCCCTCTGCCCAAAGGCTCTGCCCTCAGACCCTGTGCGACCCCCTCTCTCACATCTGCGTCCTTTGGTCAGATGCCATGCTATTAGAGAGGACTTCCCTGACCACCCTACCTGAAACCACAGCCCCACCTCCATCCTGGCACTCGCTGTGTCTTGCTTCTTGCTTTCTTTCTCTCCATAGCATCTGTCACCACCTGGCAAGGAAGGGGGCTTTCCTCTGTGAAGCAGAGGTTGAGCTAAAGATTCCTGCAGTGGGTTGGATGGTGGCCCCCAGGAAGACATGTCCCTGTCCTCACTCTCGGAACCTAGGTGTAATAAAGCTAAGAGTTTTGAGATGAGATCATCCTGGATTTCCCAGGTGGGCCCTCAGTCTAGTGACAAGTGTCTTTATCGTTAGGCTACACGAAGTCAGAGGCGGAGATCGAGTGATGCAGCCACAAACCAAGAAGCCCCCGGGACCGCCAGAAGCCAGACGAGGCGAGGAACGAGCCTTTCCTGGAGCCTCTCTGGAGGAGCGAGGCCCCAGTGACATCTTGTTTTTAAGCTTCTGGCCTCCAGAATCGCAAGAGAATCAGTCTCTGTTATTATGAGCCACCAGGCTGGTGATCATTTGCGGTGAGAGCCACAGAAAGCAAACACAATCTCTGTGATCTCTGCGGTCAGCTTCAAGGCAAACAGTCTGGAACCTCAATAAGAGCTAGGGCCGAGAGCGATCTTCAGCGGTGCCAGCAACACCCACCATCAGCTGGGTCTGTGGAAGTCGATACATCCTAAAAAGAAAAACAGGATGCTGAGCACCATCGGTCACTTCTCATGAGCCACACTGGAACAAGACCATGTGCCCTGACTGTTCCCGGGATGAAGATACAGCTGGCCCTCCTGGAGATGCAGCTACCCACCAGCCTTGCCTACAAAGGAAGGAAAAAGAAAACAAATGGCCATTTCGCCATCATTTGTAATAGGAAAAAAATGAGGAAAAAAAATTTCTGCAAGCGAGTAGTTACATGAACCATACCATCCCCTTACCGTAAAACACTACGGAAAAGTATGTACACACACCCTTATATGCACAGAAATGGATTGAGAAGAACTCTAAGGACACACTCAGCTGGTGGCATTGGTTACCTCTGCGGAGGGGATGGGGACGGGGCTTTGGACAAAGGGTGTTTTCACATCATCTGCTTGCTTGAATTTTTTTTTTCACAATGACTTGGGCCATTATTTTTCATGGAAATAAAAACAGCTGAGAAGCAAGGAACTCAGTCGAGAGTGTGGCGTGATGCCTGCGTGTGGCCTTGTGCCCAGGAGAATCTGCTGTTCTGGATGCTCTGGGCTCGTAAATGTCATTCCTGCTGCTTGGGTTCCCTGTTCTTCTCAGGCGAGAACTGTGGAGGGACAGAGTCCTGGACCCACGTGTTCCCGGCAGAAAGTGCTGTCCTGGCAAAGTCAGGAGCCGCTGTCCCTTTGTCACGGCTCTGGCAGGCGACCCGAGGGCGGGGCCTGCAGTGAATGGGCCGCAGCCAGGAACAGCCCCCGCCGCCCCTCACTTCCAAGGCCGCCAGCGAGGTGCAGAGTGGAAACATCTAATCCCACCCGCGTGGGGTAGGGGTGCTGGTATGGACCCCGGGGCTACAGAGAGGTCCTCAGAGAGAACGAATGCAATCCGACCGCACACGTCCTCAGAGCCTTGAGGGAGGCAACCTCCTGCCCTCCAAGGCTCAGGGACTTGGTCCAAGAACACAGGCCACCTGGAACAAGAGAAGGGATATATCACATGAGGCGAATTTTAAAATGACGTGTGTGTGAGTGTGTGCCCACGCACATGTATAAGTTCGCCATTACCTTTAAGTGTGAAGGATGAAATGAACTGAGACTTTCATAGGCACGGGCCCTTTGGGACTCTTTCAGTGAACAGAGAAGTCTCATTTGTGACCAGAGGATACAGTGCTGTTTAGCCAGAGGATACAGTACTGAAAAAGGACTCCATTTTTTTCCCCCCAAAAATCTCCCTTCTCTTTCCTCACGCCCTGCTTCTGTACAAAAGTATATTTCCTAGCCAATGCTGTATCCCGTGATTCAAGAATCAGGCCAGAATGGACACAGCCAAGAGGGACCCAAAGGAGACAGGGCGACTAAGTATAAGGTAGGATCCTGGAAGAGGAAAAGGGGACAAGGCACAAACTAAAGGACTCTGAATAAAATATGGACTTCAGCGACTAATAATGTTTTAATAACAGCATTGATGTGTCAGTTGTGAAAAAGGTGACATTCTTGTTTTATTTTTATTTTTTATTATTATAAAGATGTGGGATACCATTCAGGGTCAGGTATACAAACGTTGATTATGCAGGTATCCTTGTGAAAAATGTGACACTCTAATGCAAGATGTGAACAAGGGGGGCGGGGACGGGGTAGAGGTATAGGGGCCCTCTCTGTGCCATATTTGCAATTTTTCAGCAAATCTAAATCTGTTCTGAAAAATAAAGTTTCTGGAAAGCAATTGGGGCTGGCCTGCTGGGCTCGGTGCCCATGCCATATGAGTATTCCAGCTGGGGGTGAGGGGAAGGAGCTGAATTACAAACGCAGGGAGGTCATGACGGCTTTACGTGAAGCCAAGCACTTGATGAGGGCGCTGCCATGCACGTTCTTCTTTCCTCATTGTGTTGGTTGACCCTTAGGCCAACTGCGCGAGATGTCTTTATCCCCACTTCACAGATGGAGAAACCAAACTCAGAGAATGGGTCAAATGTGCTCCCTCCAAAATTCATGTTGAAACTTATTCCCCATGGTGGTGGTATTAAGAGCTGGGCCCTTAGGAGGTGGTCAGACCGGAAGGGCTCCTCCCTCAGAGGGGTTTGGTGCCTTATGAAAGGGTTGGTGGGAACCAGCCGAGGCCCTTCCTCTTGTCCTTCCGCCTCCTGCCACAAGAGCACACGGTGAGAGGGCGCCATCTCGGAAGCAGAGGGCCGTCCTCGCTAGGCACCAATGCTGGCACCTGGATCTGGGACTTCCACACCCTAGAACTGTGAGAAATGCATTTCTGTTGTCTGCAAATGACCCAATCTGTGGTATTTTGTTACAGCAGCACTGGCAGACAGACAGGAAAGTTAACTCTAAGTGAGGGCCCATCCGGTCAACTGGCCCACTCTGGTCAACTGGCCACGCCTCTTCTTGTCTGGTGTCTCTGTACGCACAGGTGCCTTTGTCCCACGCGCCTTCTGCCTCCTCCTCCTCTGCCTGGCTGATTGGCCAGCCTTCTCTATCCCTTTAAAATGCACTCCAATTCCACCTTCTCTGAGAAGTCTTCCTTGATACATTCCCTCCTAAGTCCTTGTATGATGCTCTGTGTGCCTTCCTGTGTCCTGTGCGAATGAATGTTCTCCTCAAACGTCTCAGGTCCTATATCAGACCTTGAGTTCCTTGAGGAATTCGTCTTTAAACCTGCACTACCCAGCTGGTGCCTGGAGTATGGCGGCTGGGCGATTTGTAGCTCTTGAATTGCAGCGGTCATGAAGCCTGTGTTAGCCCGGGCTGCTGTGACAAAATGCCACAGACTAGGTGGCTTTTACAACAGACATTTATTGTCTCACAGTTCGGGAGCCTGGAAGTTCTAAATCAAGGTGTTGGCAGGGTTGGTTTCTCCTGAGGTCTGTCTCCTTGGCTTGTAGACAACCACCTTCTTCCTGTATCTTCACAAGCTCATTCCTCTGTGTGTGTCTATGTCCTAATCTCCTCTTTCTATGAAGACAACAGTCATATTGGATTAGGGCCACCCAGATGAACGCATTTCATCTTAAATACCTCCTTCGAGACCCTGTCTCCAAATACAGTCACATACGATGTACAGTGCTTTAGGGATTAAAATGTGGGCCAGGCTCGGTGGCTCAGCCTGTCATCCCAGCACTTTGGGAGGCCGAGGTGAGTGGATTGCCTGAATCCACGGGTTCAAGATCAGCCCGGGCAACTTGGCGAGTTCTCATCTCTACAATAAATTTTTAAAAAAATTAGCTGGGTGTAGTATTGCATGCCTGTAGTTCCGGCTCCTTGGAAGGCTGAGGCAGAAGGATCGCCAGAGCCCAGCAAGTCAACACTGGGGTGGCTGTGAGCATGCATGCCACTGCACTCCAGCCTGGGTGACAGAATGACACTCCAACTCAAAAATAAAAAAAATGTGGATTTCGAGGGACACAATTCAGCCCTTAACAAAGCCCAAGAAAGTCACACTGGTTGTGGAGGTCAGGATAGGCTATGGGGCTTGGGTGAGGGGTGGTGGAGAATGGCCTCAGGGACCCACCATTTAAAAGATGCAGGTAAAACCCAGACAGGCCTAAACGCGCCCAGGACAACAAGGGAAACTGGGCAGAAGTATTGGGAACTCTCTGTACTATCTTTGCAACTCTTTGGGAAGTCTAAACCTCTTCTAAAATATAAAGTGTATTAAAAACAACAGGGCCTGGTCTGGCTTATTGGTACCATGCCAAATGAGGGTTATAGGTGTCGAGGAATTGAATCACAATACTGAGGGGTTTGTGTTGGGTGAATTTGAAGTCCTCTTTGTGAGTGTTTTGCCATAAGTATTCTTCTTTCCCTGTGGTCTCAGTTGACCCTTACGCCAACCCTATGAGTTTTTTTTGTTCTTTTTTTAAGTTGGAATTTCACTGGATCATCCAGGCTAAAGTGCATTGGCATGATCACGGCTCGCCACAGCCTTGACATCTTGGGCTCAAGGGCTCCTCTTCTCCCAACCTCCGAAGTAACTGGGACTACCGGTGTGTGCCACCACACCCATGGTTCTTTAAATTTATTTATTTTGTGTAGAGATGAGGTCTCGCTATGTTGCCCAGGCTGGGCTCAAGCAACCCTCCTGCCTCGGCCTCCCAAAGTGCTAGGATGACGGTTGTGAGCCACCGTGCCCAGCCTGCATGAGATCTTTTTATCCCCACTGTACGAATGGGGAAACCGAGAGTGCGGGCCCTGCCGTGTTCCAGGACAGAGGACGGGAGAGTGTCTCGTGTCTGGAAAGGATCTGGAGTCGTGAGATGAAGGAACCATGGAAGAAGCTCGTTTTTATTTATCGCCACGAACAATTGCTTCAGCCGGAAGAGGCATCCCGAGGCCCCCCGCCCGCGCTTGTGTTTTGTGCCCTTGACCCCTATCACATGCACGGTCTCTGTGTTCTGCTCCCGCCTCGCCCAGCCCACACAGCACGCAACATTTTCAAGGCCTCGGGCTCCAGGGCTGGGGGAGGCCCTGGAGTGGAATTTCAGACTAAACTCGCACTGGCAAGCTACCTTCTCAAGGGCAAGGAGATGTCTCGGGCGGCAGCAACAGCTGCCGGGGAGAGCCAGAAAGTTCTCGTTTGTTGTGCACTGAGAGACAACCCACTCGGAGCAAGGACCCTGTTCACCGTCTCGCGCCCTGGGAAGGCACAAGGACGTTTGCAGGGCCAGGGGCAGCTGGCAACATTTCATCACTACTGGTTTTGTGCCAGCAACATGGCGACTTTGGGAACCAGAGTTTGTTTTGTCAGGCAGTGCTATTGATCAAGCGTGTGGCAAATACCGTCTGGTGAGGCTGGGTCAGTAGCCTCCAGGCTGCCCCCCGCCATCACTGCATTTGATCTGCACAGTGAGAGAGAGGAGTCAGGTGTCCACACTTCCATCCTGCAGATGGAGAAACCGGGACTAAGAGTGAAATGGCTTGCTCATGGTGGTCTGGCTGGCGCACGGTGTAGCCAGTGTTCTGGCATCTGAGGCCA
>NW_007055649.1:102375-131765 GCF_000164805.1 Carlito syrichta | reverse complement strand
GGGGGCCACAGCACCTCGACCGGCCAGGCCACGTGTGGCAGCAGCCCTTGCAGCCATGAACGTGGGTGGACTTGGCCTTCCGCCAACACTTTCTACTGGTGGTGGCCAGCCCGGGAGGAGGCATGACGTCATGGGAAAACGACCTGGGTTGGGGCATCTTTGAGGTCCAAGTTCAAATGCTGATGCTGGCCTTAGGCAAGGTGGTTAATTTCCCGATCCTCTGTTTCTCCACCTGTAAAGTGAAAGTGATGATGCCAGCTTGGTAGGACGGCTTTGAGGATGAAATGAGACAAAGCGTGTCAATGTTCCGGCACTGCACCTGAAGCATAGCGGGTGCCAAACAAGTGGCAGCGTCTTCTGTCACGATGAGCCTGCTGGGGCTGGGCACCTGCCCCGACACAGGCTGTGCAGAGGTCTGAGAAGGCGCGCGCGGGTGCCCTGGCTCTGCCACAAGGCTCAGGCAGACTCCTCCTGCATGCCCGTCCTCTCTGAGTATCCCCTGAGGCCAGAGGCTGGGCAAGCATTTGGGTCACCAGCCAGGGGGGCCTTGGGCGAGTCAGTCTGCTCTCGAAGTCTCCTTTTCCTTGGCTGCAGAACTGGATCCTGGAATTACTGTCCTCACCATGCAGTGAGAATCACTCCGGGCCACGCATGTAAAGACTCGAGGTGGAACAAGCTTCCGTGGGAGGGCGTCAACACCACCATCACCATCATCCTCCTCCTCGTCTCACGTGCCAGCTCAGTAGTTGATGCCCGGAGAGCCAAGGTTCTACCGATTGATTGATTGATTGATTTTTGAGTTGGGGTCTCACTCCTTTGTCCAGGCTGGGCGTGCTCACGGTCACCCCACCGTCGACCTGCTGGGTTCCGGCAATCCTTCCGCCTCAGCCTTCCAAGGAGCCGGAACTACAGGCGCGTGCCACCATGCCTGGCTAATATTTTATTTATTGTAGAGACGAGGTCTCGCCAGGTTGCCCGGGCTGGTCTCAAACCCACGGGCTCAGACAACCTACTTGCCTCAGCCTCCCAAAGTGCTGGGATGATTGGCTGAGCCACCGAGCCCAGCCTGCTGTTGTTGTTTTAGATTCAAAGTGTACACGCACGGGGTTGCTCCGTGGGTACATTTCGTGACGCTGAGGTTTGGGCCTGTCTCCAAACAGTGAGCGCAGCCCCCGGTCGTTAGTTATTCAACCCTTGCTCCCCTCCCTCCTTCCTCCCCTTAGAATCCCCAGAGTCTGTCGTTCTGTCGTTGTGCCCACGTGTGCCGTGTTTAGTTCCCACTTGCAAGCGAGAACACGTGGTATTTGTTTTTCTGTTTCTGTGATCATTTGCTTTGAATGACGGCCCCCATCGCTCAAAGCAAAGGACACGATCTTGTTCTTTTTTATGGCTGCGTGGTCTTCCATGGTGTATATGCACCACGCTTTCTTTATCCAGACCACCGTTGACGGGCACCCAGGTCGACTCTGTGTTTTTGCTCTTGTGAGGGCCGTGTTGAAGAATCAAGGGCCTTGTCTGGATTCAGCAGGGAGAGTCCATATGGATCGGTGAGTGTGCTCAGAGTGGATTAGGGGCATACAACCCTGAATGTTCCCTCCCCAGAGCGGACGACCTCTGAGATCCTGCTTGTTTAAAATGTGACCCTTCTCTGCTCAGGGTCGTGGTTGCCTTCCTATTGACAAGGAGGCTGGGCAGAGTGGCCTCGGATTCTTCTTCAGCTCCATTGTTCTAGGACCCCCGTGATTCTGCGCCTTGGCTGGGCTGCGTGCTACCCAAAATGCTCCTTTCCAGGAGCAGAAAAGACATCAGCTCCTGCCTCAGGGAGTCCTTTGGGAAGCAGGTGGTTCCCGATGGTTGGCGGGGCTCCCTTGAGCCAGCACCCACCAGCCTTGGGGGACAGCCCCTGGGGAGGGCCCTCAGTGCGTGTGGGGAACCCAGCCCCTCTTTACTGTGTGCCCTACTTGCAAGCAACGAGAGTCTGGGGGAACTTTCTTGTGCCAGGACTGGCTGCTGAGTCCCCTTGGGTGTCCACAGAACTGGGCTCTCAGAGCTGTCCAGACCCAGGGAGCAATGGGCCTTGGCCACCACCAGGGCCTGCGGACAACGCTTGGCCCTCTTCCCCAGGGGGAGAGGCATCGAGAACGAAGCGTGGTCTGGAGAGGACTGACATGTGCCGAGACCCCACCTGCGGCACCTCAAGGTTTCCCAGGACACGAGGAGAAGGAAGGCGGGGGTCAACTGTCTGGACACACAGGCTGCTTCTAGTCTAGGGTTGAGAATTTTTAATCATGTCTGTTTTCTCCAACTGGAACTTCCGTCACAGGATGGGGACATTTCCTTCATCCTGCTTTTCAAGGCACTACTCGGAACTAGTAGTCAATGTTCTTTAGCTGAGCGGGACAAGCGTCACAGCGTCACGGAGGAGGAGTGGCCCATGACAAGGAGCTCGGAGAATGGCGGGGAAGGGAAAGCCAGACAGGTGACAGATGACCTGGGTTCTGAAGATGAGTAGGGTTTCGTCAGGGAGTGATGGGAAAAAAGGGTTTTTTTCCTTCTTCTTCAGTTAGATTTCAGAATACATCTTCTATTAATGAAACTTCTGAGACCCTTAAATAAGTTACAGGACGAGGTGAAGGTGTGGGTCGAGCCTGCCATAGGGGAAGGGAGCTGACGGACACGAATGGCTCACCTTGTCTGTTCCCTGTGCTGTGCCAGGCGTGTCCACACGGTGTCATGTTCACATCCGCTAACCTTCTTGCGAGACAGGCGTCTGGCCAAGTTGGGCCCAGGCTCAAAGGGCACCAGTAACTTGCTGTGGGTCTCAGAGCCCATCTGGGGCCGGAGGCTGGATTAGCCACCAGGCTTTCCACTTCCAAAGTTCCTGATTGTTCCTGAGCAGGTTGGTCCTGCTCTGAGGCATGGGCTCTGGTCATCCTAACCACTGGGTACATGAATTAAATGGCCCTCAGAAATAGAGCCTTCTGGCTAGGTGCAGTGTCTCATGCCTGTAATCCGAGTACTTGTGGTGGGGAGGCTGAGGGAAGAGGATCGTTTGAGGCCAAAAATTCGAGAGTAGCCTGGACAACACAGCAAGACCATGTATCTTAAAAAAAAAAATTTGTTTTTAAATTAGCTGGGTGTGGTGGGTGGTGTGCACCTGTAGTCCCAGCTACTTTGGGGGCAGGAGGATCCCAGGAATTCAAGGCTGCGGTCAGCTCTGATTGTACCACTGCACTCCAGCTGGGTGACAAGAGTGAGACCCTATCTCTAAGAAGAACGAAAGAAAGAGAGAGAGAGAGAAAGAATGAAAGAGAGAGAAGGAAGAGAAACAGAGCTTCTGCTAAAGCTCCTGGCCCCAATCCCAGACCTTAAACATAAGCTTCAAGGCGTTTTACATTTAAAAAAAAAACCTGCAGGCTTTCTGTTCACCTCCTCCCCATCCGTCCCGCTGTCCTCCCTCCCAGTCCGAGGACTCTGGACGCCCAGAAACCTCGAGAGCAGGCTGCAGAAGCTCCATCCATCACCAGCCTGGAGAGGCCCTGGGCAGGGCGAGGGGCGGAGGAGCCCTCTTATTCCAGAAGGGAACTGCAGCTGGCGGTCCAAAGCTCGAGGTCCCTAGGCCCTCACCCTGGAGGGGGGAATCCAAAAGGTGGGGGTGGAAAGGGAGGGGAGGCAGAGGGGCGGGAGATAAGCCGCGGTCATTTGTCTTTTTAATTGGCTCAAATGCTCCGAAGAGAGCTGCCTTGTTATCCTGGCTCCGGCGGGACCAGGTCCAAGCACCAGGCGCGCCGCCCGCCCGTGGGGGCTGCAGAGGCGGCCGGGGCCTGCCCTCACCCGGGAGGGGCCGCGCAGGCGGGAGGTTCTGAGAGACAGGGAAGCAGCAGCCCGTGGTCCGAGGTGGCGTTTGCTTCTCCGGCATCTCAGCAATTTAACATAGTCACTCAGGGACTGAAATAGACGTACCTTACAGAATTCGTGGCATCTGAAGGGCCCTCCTGATTCATTCTCGCGCCTGAGGATGGGGCCTGTCAACTGGCTAGGCCCAAAGGGTTCGATGGGAGAAGCTGTCCCAGAACTTTCCTTCAGAAACCACACTCCAGGCACTGTTAGAGCGCCCAGGACAGGGGCAGCCCCTCCGGTCTGCCAACTGTTAACCATCAGCCATGCTCTGTTGTGTTTATGATCCCACTTGGGTCTCTGGAACCATCTGGGGAGAAAGACAGGACAGGTCCACCTTCTGGATGTTACTGACAAGGACCCTGCAGCTCTGAGAGGCTGTCCCGTGCCCGAGGTCGCCCACATTGTAGCTGGAGCCAGAAGTTTGAGACCAGCCTAGGCAACATTGCAAGAACTTGTCTCCACAAAAAATTAGCCAGGCGTGGTGGTGTGTACCTGTAGGTACAGCTACTTGGGAGACTGAAGCAGAAGGATCACCTGTCGTCAGTAGTGTGGGCTGCCCAGATAAGCTGTTCACCCCCAGGGGAGATGCAGGTGAATGTCCAGTGTGGTGGTCCCTGGCAGGGATCTTTTGACCCGGCTTCTAGGGGATAGACGGCCTAGTTCAAGTCCCCAGTCAGAGCATGTGTCAACCTGTGGAAGGAAGGAAACTTCCGATGATGAGGGCACTCCCTGGAGCAGGACTGGCCCAGAGAGGGACCCTAAGGGTCGGGGGGGGGGCAGGATGGAAGGTCTCGGTCAGTGCTGGGGGTGTTGAGGTGGCAAGAATTAGGTCCAGCTGGCCTGAGCGGGTCCTTGGTAAGGTGAGCTGGACGGTACCCTGATACCTGGTCCCCAAGGTCTTCCTTCTGGGAGATTTCACCCCATCTCTGCTGAAAACATAGATCCATTGCTCAGGACTTTTATTTTTTTGCATCAGGGTCTCTCTAGGTTGTTTGGCTGCTTGAATGTCTTCCTTTGAGAAGTGTCTGTTCATGTCCTTTGCCCACTTTTTAATGGAGCTCTTTTCCCGTCAATTCGTTTGAGTAACCTGTGACCAAATCTACCCATCTTTTAGGGTCCACCGCACATGTCACCTCCTCCAGGAAGCTGCCCCTAGAAAAAAAATCAAAAAAGCAGCTAAGCATGGTATTGTGCACCTGCAGTCCCAACTGCTTGGGAGGCTGAGGAGCGCTTGAGCCCAAGAGTTCAAGACTGCGGTGAGCCATGGCCGTGACACCACATTCCAGTCTGGGTGACAGAGTGACTCCCTGGCAAAAATAAATAAATAATTTAAAAAACCCAGACGGAGACCCCATCTGTTAAAAAACAAAAAAAATCGACGGGGCGCAGTGGCTCAGCCTGTCATCCCAGCACTTTGGGAGGCCGAGGCGAGAGGATTGCCTGAGCCTGGGAGTTCCAGACGAGCCGGGCAACTTGGTGAGACCTCGTCTCGACGATAATTCACAGAAACTAGCCGGATGTGGTGGCGTGCATCTGTAGTTCCAGTTCCTTGGAAGGCTGAGGAGGAGAGATCGCCTGAGCCCAGCAGGTCGAGGCTGCACTCCAGCCAGGGCGATGGAGTGAGACTCCAACTCAAAAAAAAAAATCACTTTGGTTTTTGACTGTACCTCTCCTACCCCCTTCCAATGCTGAGACTCCTGAGCTTTCCTTCTTCTCCCGCCCAAGGGGAAGGAAGAAAACAGAACCACAACGCTGGGCGCTGGGTGGAACCAGGGTCTCCCGGGGTGCAGTGCCAACCGCACCAGTGCATTATGGCGATCATCCAGCAGGTGGCAGTAGTGGGCCTTGAAGACTGGCGCCTTTTTCTTTTTCTTTTTCTTTTTTTGAGTTGCAGTCTCACTCTGTCGCCCAGACTGGAGCCAGTGGGTGCTCCCGGCCACCGCAGCCTCGGCCCACTGGGCTCCGGCGAGCCCTCCGCCTCAGCCTTCCGAGTAGCTGGAACTACAGGCGCGCGCTACCACACCCGGCTAGTTTTTTGATTTATTGTAGAGATGAGGTCTCGCCAAGTTGCCCAGGCAGGTCTAGAACCCGCGGGCTCAGGCAATCCACTCACCTCAGCCTCCCAAAGCGCGGGATTACAGGCTGAGCCACCGAGCCCAGCTTGGCACCTTTTTCTAATTCACCCAGATGCCTTGGGTGGGCAAGCGGTGGTGGCCCGCGACAGGGCGACGAGGTGTGGCTTGGACCTTCCCCAATCTTAGGTCGCCACGACAGTCACAGAGGATGACCTGCCAACAGGCTAGCGACTCCCCCTCTCAAGATTCGCGGAGAAGGCTGTGCTCGTTCCACTCTGCCAGAGACGAGGGGTCAGACTCAGGAGTGGCTGGTCCAGGCTGGCCAGTGTGGACCCGAAGTGGGAAGAGCAGCCCAGATTTATGGTAGTGAGGCGCCCATCACCTGAAGTATTTAAGCTTGGGCAGATGATTATTTCTTAGCTGATATTGTAGAAAGTTCTAAAATACCAGCTAGGGTTGGGTTAAGGGGACTTCCAGGATTTCTTCCAAGTCATAGAGCCTGTTTGATTATTTCAACGAGAAGAAAATGATGATGAAATCTTGAGCTCGTTGAAGGGGGGAACATGCTTTCTTTGTCACCGAACCTTTGGTCCCTGCATATGGTAACTACCTCCGTGGCTAGAAGAGGTGATATTGAACAAGTGTGGGTGGGAGGGTTGGGATCAGAGCTGCAGTTGGTGCATGTGCGAGCCCCTCCCGCCTCGAGGCCAGCTCCCCACCTAGGCTCCACCCCGAAACGCCGGGTGTGTGTCCGAGGACCCCTCTCGCAGGTCCTGGCCGGCGGCCTCCTTGGATGGAGCATGCCTGAACCACAGCCCCCAGGCTCCCGCATCCCGCCGCCTGCCTCAGGAGGTGGAGCAATGCAGGATGACACGGCCACTTCGCAGCTGTCTGAAGGGCTGGCCGAGGACTCCGAGTGTCCTAAAAATACCAGGGCCCTAACCCAGCCCCCACCTCCAGAAGTCCCTGCCAAGAGCCACGTGCCACCTCCACGTCACTCAGAGAGACCTTGGCAAGTGCCCGCCACGATGGCTTTACTCTCCAGAGAGCTGAGCTGGGCCAGGAGTGACTGATTTCCTTGTCCCTATCAGCAAGGTATAAACAATATCGGGGGAGAGTGACCCTTCCGGGCCAGTCTCTCAAAACCGTTCCTCCCGGAGTGAAGTTTCCCCCCGAAGCTGGGGCCGAATGGCCGGCCCAGGACCGCCCCTGTTTCCCTTATCATCTTCCCGGGGTAAAAGCACGTCCGTGAAAGGCAGCCTTGGTGCTGTGTACTGGAAGTCTCGGTAATCCCCCCAGTAATGGATGCAGGCCGGGAGATCAAAGCCCCCCGCGGATGCCTCAGACACGTCAGGGCTGGGAGTCACACATCCATTACGGCCGACAGGGGCTTTGTCCAGCGGATGGGGTGGCCAGATAGCCACCCGGAGGCTGCGGCCGTGAAGCAGGGGAGGGGGCCTGGCCTGCCCTCCACGCGGGGCAAGGGACGGAGACGGGGTGGGGGAGTCGAGCCCCGGCCTCTGCCCGCACCCCAGCCTCCACACGGGCGGTTGCTGTTTCTGAATCTTACGGAAACGTGTGCAGAGAGCAGGCCCAAGACACCCTTCCCCGGACCCTGAGGCCCCTCTCTGTGACGTTCTGGAGTCACCCCTAGCGGAGAGAGAGCCGGGTGTAAAGGAGGAAGAGGGGAGCCTGGAGAGAGCAGAGAGAGGACCGGGAAGGGAGAAGGCTGGCTGAGAAACCCAAGGTCGTCGATGTTCTCCCTGGAAAACTGCAAGGCTCAGAGTGGCCACAGTCCAGCCGGCGCCACCGCCACTGCTGCCGTGCGCCCCGGCCGACACTGCTGGCGGGAGAAGTCTACACGCGGAGGAGTGAGGGGTCCCCAGGAGGGCTGGAGGCTCTCCTGGCCGTGGGGAACAGGGGCTGCTGTTCATCTTCAATAAGGGGAGGGCCTGAGTGAGAACGTGCCTCTGTGTGTGTGTGTGTGTGTGTGCGCGTGTGTGTGTGTGAGACAGAGACAGAGACAGAAAAAGAGGCAAAGACAGAGACAGAGACAGTGAGACAGAGACAGAGAGGCAGAGAGAGAGACACACAGAGACAGAGACACACACAGAGATAAAGTAACAGAGAGAGGCAGAGAAAATGACAGAGAGACAAAAATATAGAGACAGAAACAGAAAGAGATGAAGAGACAGAGAGACGCAGAACAACAGACAGAAAGTGACAGAGCGACAAAGAGACAGAGAGACAGACCGAGTCAGAGAGAGACAGAAATAGAGAGAGGAGGGGAGAGAGAGAGAGAGACAGAAACAGAGAGAGAGGCGCCCAGGAGCCAGCACGCTCCTTCTCTCCTGCAACCAGCAGCACAGACAACGGCTGTCGTAGGTTCAAGAACCCACGTGTATCAGGGGTCTACACCTGTGCCTGCAAATCCTATTCTGGGCTTACACCTTGTGCACTTTCCAGTGGAGCCTCTCTGCATTGTCAGCTCTGGCTTTGAGTTCAAGCCTCCCGGAAACGGCGAGAGCCTGGAAGTTCCATCGAGCTGCTGGGGAAGCCTCGCCTTTGGTTCTGCACGCTGTCCACTCAGGGCTTGCAGGCAGCCCCGGGACTGAGGGTGACTGGCTCTCAAGGCTGGGGGCTCCCTGCTCTTCTGCTGTGTCCCTTCGTGTCCTGGTGCAGTTGGTGGACGCACTTCTGGAACCAGAGGTCCATCAACGTGTGCCCCGTCCTCCTCAGCACGGGACAGAGCCGTGTGGACCGGGCCCCACGGAGCCGTATTTTCCCTGTCTCTCCGGTAGACCCGCCTCCATCTCAGAGCTGAGGACGCGGTGGCTCGGGAAGCACCCTGTGAGGATGGTGCGCTGGAAGCAACAACACGCTTCCCTGGGGAAACAGTGCCACATGCCCGAGGCCAACGCCCCCAACCCATTGCCTCAAGTGCCTTGTGTTTGAGACGAACAGCAGATGCCATTGCAAGCTCGTAATTGAGAGGACACAAACCGAGAGACGTTTGGTAAAGTGACCATTGTCCTTCTCCAGATGCTGCTTCTTGAGGACAGATAGGTTTCCTTGGAGGACGACGGAGAGACAGAGACTTTGTGCCGCACCGTGGAGAGGGCTGAGCCGTTGGCCATTTACACGGTGCTAAGCTTCAGACCAAACCCACGTTCCTCCCACGAACAGAGACCCTTCCCTCCCTCTCTCACTGATGATGGGATCACTCAACCATCTCTGCCCCAAACAAAATGAAGAACAAAGCAAGAGAAAGCAAGCCAGGGCAGGGCTGCCCTCTGTCCCAACTCCTGTCCCGTTGCTGGCTCGAGTCACACAGCCCCGGCGGCACCCACGGCCTCCGACATCCTCGGGACACGGAGTTTCAGGTGGGCAGGGAGCGTGTCTCACCCATCCCCGCATTCCTAGTGCCAGAGCGCACGGCCCATCTCCATGCCTGAGCGTGGACTGCTGAATGCATTGCGGCGTCATTTGCGGGCGTTTGAGTGACGCACGGCACTGCTTCCTAGGCGGGGCCCAGGGAATTCCACGTCCACAGTGAGAGACGTCGGCAGACGAAGGCTTGTTATCGATAACTCGTTTGGGGAAATGCCAGGTTAAGCAAAGTAAAACAGGGATCTTGACTGGAGTGTTTTTCAAATCTCTTAATACGTGAAGATGCGTAACTCTCCAAGAGCCAAAGATAAATTGAGGCATTTTCCAAACTCATTGGGTGGTTGCCAGCTTTCCTGAAGGAGTTTGTTTCTACGTAGGGTTCCAGGGCACACACTTTGGGAAACTCTGATATAGTTTCTCTGTCAGTTCTCCTGTGAAACTTTCTGGACGAGAACAGTGTGGTTACTCTTGCAAGAATGTCGTGGTGGTATAGTGATATCTAGTCTGCTTGTATGCTTAATTAACCCTGCATATGTCATGCTTATAAGTGTCATCTTATGTTAATCATACTATTAGTTATCATACTAGTTATGTATCCAACTAGTCAGGGGGCTCTTCTTCCTTGCTACCTGGTTGAATTCATTGGCCTAATTTATTCTTTTAATTTTTTTCTTTAATTTTTGAGACAGAGTCACTC
Source organism: Carlito syrichta (assembly GCF_000164805.1). Classification (NCBI taxonomy): domain Eukaryota; kingdom Metazoa; phylum Chordata; class Mammalia; order Primates; family Tarsiidae; genus Carlito; species Carlito syrichta. The sequence continues at coordinate 121,703 of NW_007055649.1, read as the reverse complement.
TGTTACCCAGGCTGGAGTGTGGTAAATCACATCTCACCACATCCTTGACCTCTTGGGCTCCAGCAACCCTCCCATCTAATCCTCCGGAGTAACTGGAACTACAGGCGTGAATCACCAGGCCTGGCTAATTATTTAAAAAAATTTTTGCAGAGACGAGGTCTCACTATGTTGCCCAGACTGGTCTCGAGCTCTTAGACTCAAGCGATCTTCCCTTCCTGGCCTCCCAAAGTTCTGAGATTACGGGTGTGAGGCACCATGTCCAGCCCATTTGCCTAGCATGTGAGTTTTGGCGTTATTTGTTAATGTTTTTCCTCTGTGTCCTTTTGCTGAACAGTTATTTCTCTGTTTTTGTTTCTTTGTTTTTTTGTGGGAAAGCGGGATTTATTGGGAGGACAGAAAAGCTCCCAGAGCAGGAGGGGACCCTGGGGGTTTCCCTCTCTGAGTTTTCAGTGAGACTCAGCAGTCCCAAACTGGCCACTTTCACCTCTCAGGGACACGAGCTGCAGGAGGAGGCTCCAGGGTGGGCACCCGGCAGCCCCAGCCTGCAGCACCCTCGGGTGGCTTCACAGACACCAAGAACCCCACGGCTGGGTAAGAGACCTCCAGGGTCACCCCGCCCAGGTCTAGCCTTTGCAGCGTCCCCACGTCTCCTCACTCTGTGCCTGGGCTGACGGTATTAAAGACGGGACGGGGTCCTATTCTCACTACTTCCCGGCCCTCAGCCCTTGTGGGGTGGGGACGAATTGGGGGGTGGGTGAGGGAGGCTTAATCACAGTGGGAGGAACCAGGATTCCGCCAAGGGGGACGGTCCCATCAAGCCCAGAGCGTTAAAAGCACGACTGGGGAAATGACAGAGACCCCTTCCTTGACGGTCTTCAAGATCACAGTCATCGGCAACTACATTCACTCATCTCCTGGAGCTATCCTCGTGGGGGTTGCAAAGGTTTGGAAACACACGACTTGTCTCGGAAGCTGCATGGGTGGCCCCAGCTCTCACAGTGTCTCTCTCTCGTCTCTTTCTTGATTGAGTAAATTAATCATGGGGTCAAGTAGGTGGAACGGAGAGATGTGCTTAGACTCGGCGTCTTGACCTCACCCTTGATGTCGTCCGTTGGATGCAGGAATCGGAGGGGAAGCTGGCAAGAGGTCAGGACATTGGCCTTGGAGGACGGTGCCCACCAGGGGCTGTGAATCCGGCTTCTTCTTTGTCTCTGCCAGGACCCTGAGCTGGGTCAGAAGCAAACGGAAGCAGCCCGACCCGAAAGACTGTTCGGCGCCGGTGGTGAGAAGACTTCCACACTTCGGCTTTCAAGGAGATGGACAGTGTTTGACGGGAGGCCGAGGGGAAAGGCTCCCATGTTTAGAATCTCAAGGCACGGGAAGGGCGAGGGCTCGAGCAACAAGACAAAGGAGACAGGAAGGGGATTTAGAAAGGGTGGGAAGGAGAGGAAGAATTTTGGTGTGAGGAAGACCCAAGTTGCCACCTGATCTCACCCCGTTGTGGACCCGAGTCCCTCCAAGCCTCAATCTGTCCATCTAGCCAATGGAGACCAAGAACAGGACCTGCTTCCTAAGGTCACAGCTTAATGATGGGATCTGTCCCCTGCACCTACAGGGTACAGTAAGCTCTTGGACACGACAGGGTCTGAATAAATTGTAGTCGCCATCATTTCTGTGGTTGTGGCGGCATTAAATCCTATTCCCCTTGCGGGCAGGGCCCATGCCTGACGGTTGGTGCCCCTGGAGCCCAGCACAGGGTGCAGGAAGGCTGAGGAGGGAGCCAGGGCATCCGTACCCTGGGAGGAGCCGTGGGATGCACTTCAGAGAGCTGTAGGGAGGACCACAGAGAAGGCATGTGAGGTGCCCCGCACGAATCAAGCAGTCCCCCAGACATCGGCTTCGTGCGGGACCTCACAGCCATGGAGCTCCTGTCCACATGGGGCCGCACAGCCGGACGCCCAGACAGAACCCGTCCCCGTCTATGGGCCTGGAGGGAGGAGATGGGCGTAGCCTGGTCCCAAGTTTGCCCAGGCTGGGGAAAACTTCCAGCTTAGGTCTTCACAACGATGCACATAACTAGGGAGGACTTCAAGCGTTTCCTTGTGCCCTGTCTCATCTCTGTGAGGTGGGTGGACCGAGTGTTATGATTACAACCCCACCTTAAGACCAGCAGGCCGAGGCTTGGGGGGAACTGGGTGTCTGCTCCACCCCCACCCAGCTTGGAGCGGAATCTGACCTGAGCCCTCTACCCACAAGCCCTGTTGCCGTGGACGGAACGTCTGTGCCCCGCAAATCCACATGTTGAACTTCTGAGTTTGTGGGAGGCCTCGGGAAGGTGAGTAGTCGTGAGGGGGGAGCCCGCATGAATGGGGTTAGTGCCTGTTTTTTAAAAGCCAGGGTCGCACGCTGTCATCCAGAGGGTGGTGCAGTGACACAATCACAGTTCTACACAGCCTCAGCCCCTGGGCTCAGGTGATCCTTCCACGTCAGCCTCTTGAGTAGCTGGGATTACAGGTGTGAACCACCACGTCCAGCTGCTTTTTGCTTTTATTTTTTTGTAGAGACAAGGTCTCGCTATGCTGCCCAGGCTGGTCTTGAACAACTGGGTTCAAGCAGTCTTCCCAACTTGAACTCCCAAAGTGCTGGGATTACAGGCGTGAGCTTCTTAAAGGGACCCCAGAGGGCTCTCGCGCCCTCTTTCCCCCATGTGAGGCTGCGGCCGCCGTCAGCAGGGTGCAGCCTCACCAGAGCCCAGTCACGCTGCCACCCTGACCTCAGACTTCCAGCCCCCAGAACGGGCAGAGATACATTCCTGTGGCTCATAAGCCATCCAGGCTGTGGTGCTTTGTGACAGCAGCTCAGATGGTCGGACACACCTGTGGATCTTTATGAAGCAGCGAAATGGAACTGTGCCAGCCAGCTCTGAGGCAGCCTTTCAGCTTCAAGGCTCTGGGATTCTATGCTGACAGATGCCTCAGACCGGACTGCCTCAGTGGCCCAACCCAGGGACCTTAGCATCTTGGACTTGAACTCTTGGCCTCAAGCAATCCTCCCAAAGGGCTGGGACTACAAGTGTGAGTCACTGCACCCAGCCACGTCTTGGAAAATAACTTTTGGAGACAGCAAAACTCATGGGGGAAGGTGTTAACTGGTACTGAATGCTTCTCTGGACACTGCGCTGGGTGGTGTGCAAGTAACTGAATGCTCACAACCATTCCAAGCTGAGTAGGGAATAGGTATTATCGTCTGTTTGTGGAAGAGGAGACTAAGGTTCATAGTGGTCCCACAGAATTCAGAGAATCGGGGGGGAACACCAGGAATAAGGAAACCCAGAGGGGCAGTGTTTAGAGGACGCCCCTTAGCATACCACACGCACAAGGCATGTTGAGGACACCCCCACGGGCACAGGTCCTTGGTCAGGCCGTCCTAGGCTGGGATGTCGCCATTCCCCGCCAGGCCCGTGCTCCTAGCCCAGGGAGCAGGGCTTGTGGCTCATTCGGCGTCTTGGCAGATGCTTGGTGTTTACACCACCTCCCCTGAGATGAGACGCTGAGCTCCCTCCACGGCCCCTCCCAGCAAGCAGAAGAGTGGACATGCCCGACCAGCTGCTGGCCCTGGGTTGACCCCACGACCCCAGAGTTCTCACAGGGAGACTGTCCTGCGGTGGGCCGGGACCACCCACGATGCTGCCGAGACAAGGTGGGGGTGGAGCAGAGGGGGAACCAGGGAGAAGGACCCCTCAGGCCTCAGTCTGGACCCCCCTGCAGTCAGATAATCAGTGTCCACGGCTCAGAAGGACAGCGATGCAAACACTGGCGGATGACCACGGAGCACTTCACAAACACCAGCCCCTTATCCTCACACGGCCCTGCCAGGCAGGCGCTGTTGTCGTCCAGATTGTGCAGCTGGGGAAACTGAGGCAGAGAGGGTAAATCACGTGCCTGAGGTTACTCCCAACTGGAGCCAGGACCCGCATCCAGGTATGGGGCCCCCAAGTCCGCTAGGCCTCCCCTTCCACTGCCCAGGCCCCACCTCGGTTCCCGAGGGGGCTTTCCATCGTGTGTGCTGTCAGGACACCTGGTGTGATGTGGAGGTCGGCGTGAGAAGGAGGGAGGCTGAGCGCTTCGTGGCTGTCGGGCAGTGTGCCGCCACCCGTCCCCCTATAGCCCTGGTCCCCAGCGTGGGAGGACATGCGGCCGTTGTCTGAGAGCTTGTCCGGCCACAGGGCAGAGAACTCATTCAAGACCACATGTGGCCTCCCCTGGGTGGGGTTGGGGTGGTCGTAGCAGCTCCTGAGTCCCAGCCATTGTTTCAGCTGCAATTCAACTCAAGGGACAGGTCACAGCATCCTTGAGCTGCACGGATGCATGTCATTTCCGCCAGGCTCCCCGCCTCTATCACGGCCTGAGCTTTATGATGAATTTCCAACTTGAACTTCAAGAGAAGGGTGTATTGTGGGTGACACGGGCTTCCCTCCCCCCCCCCGCCAAATACTATTAGGTAATGAAATTGCTAATATCCAATTATTTTTGACCTACAAACATGATAGTTTCATAGGATCCACAGTAATGCTCGAGAGGGTCACAGTGAACCAACAGAACTTGCTGGAAAGCCCCGAGTGGACTCTTAAGTCATATTGCACCCCAAGTCCTTTCTCGCCCAGCTGACTCAGTTAGCTTTCCAGGGCAAAGTGCTTTCCAGGGCTTTGAGCTGGGAGGAGCTGGGCTCCAGCCTGTCAGCAAACCCTGTCAACCCAGGAAAGGTGGGAAGGACGCTGGACTAGAGGCCAAAAGCCACGTGACCTTGGGCAATGCACCCGACTCCCCCGAGCCTCAGTTTCCTCCTCTGTACTTCCCACAGGGTTATCGTACCATGACACGAAAGGATGTGGTGAAGTGTCTGACCCTAGGCCAGGCGCTTAGTCTGTGCTCCCCAAGCTGGTGCGGGCTGAGTTGGTCGCCAAGAACCACATTTGGCCAGGAAGAGTCTCCACCAAGATGCGTGGCCAGAACCGGCTGCCTCGGCCTCAGCCGTCCCAGCTCCCGCTGGTCGAGGCCCGCAGCTGCTGAAAGCCAGGCTGGCCCCGCCATGGTCCCGTTCACTCCCTCCATCCATTTGCTCCGTCTCTTCTGGGCCTGCTGGGTGTGGTTTAGCCAGAGGCCCCACAAACGTGCTCAGGCTGGCTGTGGGGCCTACGGGCCGAGGCAGTGACTGCCCTCGGCTCCAGCCCTTCGAAGACAGACCCCACAGCTTCCACCCTTCCCTGAAGCCCGGTCCCTCGAACGAGCCCACACTTCCCGCTCCACGACACCCTCACATAGCAAACCCCTCCCTGACACCCCCTCTCTCATGAGCCCCCTCCATGGCACCCCACTGCTCCATGGCCACCCCTCTGGGACACCCCACGCCCCTAGGACCACCCCTCCATGGCGCCCCACTCCCCCATGACCACTCCGCCATGACACCCCACTGCCCCATGACCGCCCCATAACCACCCCTCTGTGGCACCATCCCTCTGTGACACCCACCACCCGAGGACTGTCTCTCCATGACACCCCGCTCCCCCATGACCACTCCATCATAACAACCTACTGCCCCATGGCCACCCCTCTGTGACACCCCATGCCCCCAGGACCACCCCTCCATGGCACCCCACTCCCCCATGACCACTCCGCCATGACACCCCACTGCCCCATGACCGCCCCATAACCACCCCTCTGTGGCACCATCCCTCTGTGACACCCACCACCCGAGGACTGTCTCTCCATGACACCCCGCTCCCCCATGACCACTCCATCATAACAACCTACTGCCCCATGGCCACCCCTCTGTGACACCCCATGCCCCCAGGACCACCCCTCCATGGCACCCCACTCCCCCATGACCACTCCGCCATGACACCCCACTGCCCCATGACCGCCCCATAACCACCCCTCTGTGGCACCATCCCTCTGTGACACCCACCACCCGAGGACTGTCTCTCCATGACACCCCGCTCCCCCATGACCACTCCATCATAACAACCTACTGCCCCATGGCCACCCCTCTGTGACACCCCATGCCCCCAGGACCACCCCTCCATGGCACCCCACTCCCCCATGACCACTCCGCCATGACACCCCACTGCCCCATGACCGCCCCATAACCACCCCTCTGTGGCACCATCCCTCTGTGACACCCACCACCCGAGGACTGTCTCTCCATGACACCCCGCTCCCCCATGACCACTCCATCATAACAACCTACTGCCCCATGGCCACCCCTCTGTGACACCCCATGCCCCCAGGACCACCCCTCCATGGCACCCCACTCCCCCATGACCACTCCGCCATGACACCCCACTGCCCCATGACCGCCCCATAACCACCCCTCTGTGGCACCATCCCTCTGTGACACCCACCACCCGAGGACTGTCTCTCCATGACACCCCGCTCCCCCATGACCACTCCATCATAACAACCTACTGCCCCATGGCCACCCCTCTGTGACACCCCATGCCCCCAGGACCACCCCTCCATGGCACCCCACTCCCCCATGACCACTCCGCCATGACACCCCACTGCCCCATGACCGCCCCATAACCACCCCTCTGTGGCACCATCCCTCTGTGACACCCACCACCCGAGGACTGTCTCTCCATGACACCCCGCTCCCCCATGACCACTCCATCATAACAACCTACTGCCCCATGGCCACCCCTCTGTGACACCCCATGCCCCCAGGACCACCCCTCCATGGCACCCCACTCCCCCATGACCACTCCGCCATGACACCCCACTGCCCCATGACCGCCCCATAACCACCCCTCTGTGGCACCATCCCTCTGTGACACCCACCACCCGAGGACTGTCTCTCCATGACACCCCGCTCCCCCATGACCACTCCATCATAACAACCTACTGCCCCATGGCCACCCCTCTGTGACACCCCATGCCCCCAGGACCACCCCTCCATGGCACCCCACTCCCCCATGACCACTCCGCCATGACACCCCACTCCCCCATAACCACCCCTCCATGACAGCCTCTCCAGAACCCCCACTCCCCACAACCACCTCTCCTTGGCACTCATCACCTCATGACCATGCATCCTAGGACACACCGGCCCCTAGGGAACACGCCCATCCCGCCTCGATTCTTTCCCGGACCCCTGGAGTCTTTCCTTTCGACTGCTCTGGGAATGATCGAGGCAGAATGCAGCCGTCGCCACTGGCCCTTGGGAGAATCGAGAAAGTGGTGACGTTTTCCCACATCTGCCCCTCTCAGTCTTGATCACTGTCCCCGAGAGCTAGGGGACATTCAACGAGAGCTTCCTAAGTGCCAGGTCTTGCCCTAAGTATTCACAATAAACCTAGGAGACAGAACTATTATGATGCTCATTAGAAAAAAACAGGGCACAGAGAATTTAGAAAACTGACCAGAAATCACACAGAGATGGAGCCCAGGCAGAGGCAATTAGGGGAACTTGGAGCCACCCAGCTCTGAGGGCGCAAGGGTCCTTTCTAGGCTGAGGCCTGGAATGGCCTTCTCCACTCATAAATGCTGCTGGGACCCCGAAGGGGGCTGAGTTACCTGATCAAGAAGAGGCGGAGCTAGGAACAGGTGCAGAGTCTCCGAAAACCCAGTGACTTTTCCAACGATTGGAGATTCCCACTCCCTAAGCTCACCAGGCACTTTTGTCCAGCATTTTCTAAAGCTGCCCAAATCCCAGTCGCCTTCAGCCTTCTCTGAGAAGCCTGAACAGGGCCCACTCCCTTGTGGCCACACCTGCTCGTTAGGGGCGAGCCTGGACTCCAAGACTGGACTCTGTGTGGCAACGGTGATCTTGAAAGCAGGACCGTCCTGTTAGTTTCAGGGAGAGGAAGGAACTCAGGAGAGTATTGGCAGGGAATTGCTTTAAAACAGGTGAATGATCCGTCAGGCGCAGTGGCTCATGCCTGTAATCTCAGCCCCATGGGTGGCTGAGGTGGGAGGATTGCTTGAGCTCAGGAGTTGGAAAGCAGACTGGGCAACATAGCGAGTCCTCACTTCTGCAAGAAACAAAAAAATTAGCTGGGCGTGGCGGTGTGCACCTGTAGTCCTAGCCACTCAGAAGGCTGAGGTGGAAGGATTGCCCGCGCCCAGTAGGTCGAGGCTATGGTGAGCCGTGATGGTGCCACTGCACTCCTGCCTGGGTGACAGAGTATGACGTCCCGATTCAGGAAAAACAGGAGAAAAACAAAAAAACAGGAGAAAGTCCATGGGGAGCACATCCAGTAGGTTTCTGGAGGTTCTTGGAAACCCCATTGGGGTCCGATACTTTTCCTTTTGCGCCGGTTTGGCAAGGACTGCTTCCTCAAGGAGTGTGCCCAGGAAACCTCACCTCGGCCTGTCAGAATTACGGACGGAGTCGGAAGCGACCTGGCGGGTCATCTCATCTTTCCACTTCATTTTACGAATGGGGAACCCGAGATCCAGAGATTGACGCTGAGGATGGCGATGAGGATGACGCCATGGCAATGACCATGACATCCAGATCCTGACACGGCTCGGCTGGGTTCCAGGGGCTCGATTTTCATTTTCTTAACACCCAAGGGCCTGGCACCCATCTGACGCCTCCTTCACCCTTACGGACACTTCTGTTACACCTACTTTACAGATGGGAAAAGGAGGCCAGCAAATGGCACGACTGAGGTTCGCGGGGCCCTGCAGGGCTCAGACCCCAGGAAGTACTCTGTCCACCCCACCCCTGCCTGAAGACTCTAGGAGACTCATTCTCAGTTCCCAGGCTCCAGGTAGTGACATTTGTGTGGCCGTCACGTTTCAAGAGGGCCACCTCCAATCATTGCCAAGGATAAGGGGACATGATGCATCCTCACTGAAGTGAGGGACACTGGGAGACCCCGGGCAAGGGTTGGCTAAGTCCGCCGGACCCGCCTGCAGAACCCTCCAGGCAGAAGTCTGTCCAGTATCCCGGTATTTGCAGTCCCAGCATCCCAAGTCCAAATCCTGGTTCTTTCATGTATTTTCCGCTGACCTGGGTGACTTAATCTCTCAGAGTGTTTCCTTATCTCTGAAGTGGGCACCCCAGAATCTACCTGTTAGGATTGTGCAAAGACAAAAAAAAAAGGCAGGCCCTGCCCAGCACAGTGGCTGACCGCAGGAGGCAGCAGTGGACACTGGTGTCATGACTGCTGTTGCCAGAAGAGAGGGCTGTGGGAAGAAAGGCCGTCCTTGGGATGGCACTGCGGTGGAAGTGCTGCAGTGGCCAGAAGCCCCATACCCTTCTTAGGGTGCTGTTCGGGGCCAAGAGGAGGGTGCCGGTCCCCTCCGCCCCACGGGTGTGAGGCCTGGACTCCCTCATGGCCTCCCTCTGGAGGGACGGTCAGCCAGGGGTGGACTGTCCAAAGGCGCATGGAAGGCGGCGCGGGCCGACCCCCCACAGAGGCCCTGATAACCTGGGGGAGGCGCTATCTGGAGAGGAAGTGAGCAGGGACAGGGTGGGAGGGGCCCCTAGAACCCCAGGGCGGGACCCAGCCCCGGGGTCAGGTCATCCATTCTCGGCCACCAGGCACGACGGCACCGGACCATCCATCACTGCCCCGAATGCATTAGTGCATTCTCACTCCAGAGACGGAGCAGGGCAGGGGGACAGAGCAAAATGCCAGCGTCCTCCCGCACCCCTCTGCCCCTTAGCCCCTGCCACCCTCCCCAGAGGTAGGGAGGCTGTGTCTGGTGGGTGTCCCTTGGGTCCTTGTGCTGCCCATGTACATACGTATCTACTCTTGTGTGATCAATTAACTGCATGTGTGTGTGAATCATGCCACACGTGTTCTTGTACACCTTTGTGCCTCACTTGATATGTCCTGTCTATGTGCCCATCTTAGAGCCTACTGAAGTACCCATTTTTTTTGATTGCTGAAGTTAGTAAAATAATTGTGCCCTCATTTTTTTTTGGAGCCGGAGTCTCACTCTGTCTCCCAGGCTGGAGTGCAGTGGAACGCTCACGGCCACCACAACCTCGACCTGCTGGGTTCCGGCGATCCTTCCGCCTCAGCCTTCCAAGCAGCTGGAACTACAGGCACACACAACCATGTCCAACTTATTTTGTGATTTATTGTGGAGACGAGGTCTCGCCAAGTTGCTCAGGCTGGTCTCGAACCCACAGGCTCAGGCAATCCTCTCGCCTCGGCCTCTCAAAGTGCTGGGATGACAGGCTGAGTCGCCGCGCCCGGCCGTGCCCTCATTTTTAAAAGTCTTCCCACGGTTGCTCCATTAAGTTGTTTCCACTGAGATTACAAACAAGTTGCAGTGAAGAGGGTTGCACATTTACATTGGAGGATGAGGGCGTTTTCCTGCAGGGTGTGTGTGTGTGTGTGTGTGTGTGTGTGTGTGTGTGTGTGTGTGTGTGTGTGTGTGTATTTTGAGTTGGGGTCTCATTCTGTCGCCCAGCAAGAGTGCAGTGCAGTAGCACGATCCTGGCTCGTTGCAGCCTCAACCACCTGGGACTACAGGTGTGCGCCATTACACCCAGCTAATTTTTAAATTTTTTTGGTAAAGACAAGGTCTTGCTATGCTGCTCAGGCTGGTCTCCAATTCCTGGATTCAAGCAATCCTCCTGCCTCAGTCTCCCGAAGTACTGGGATTACAGGTATAAGCCGCCGTGCCTGTCTTCCTGCAGGAAAATTTTCTAGACATGCAGTAGTCCCATCAACCTTTTGGAAGTCCCAGATGTTTCCCCACGGGCTCTGTCACATTATACTGCCATCGGCCTTTGCTAGAACCCCTCGTTTCCCTCATGCCCACCAATATTATGGGATGTGAGCAGTACAGCCATTTTGCCATTCTTTGGCAAGAAATTCTGCAGTCCTACCTGATCTGTATTTTCCATGAACTGGTGTGGCTGAGGGCTGTCTTCTCTATCTTCGAGCTGTTAAAGTTCTCTTCCTGTGCAGTGCCCTTTCTTATCTTTTGCCCATTTGTCTTTGGATGGTTTAGGAATAGGAAGAGCCTCTTCGGTTTTATCTACAGGGATATTTTGTTATACAGACACTGCTGATATTTTGTTCCCGTCTGACACTCACTTTAACTTTGCTCAAACGTCCTCGGGAAGGTTTCCCTCTGCAGGATTTGCAGCAATCCCACCCTAGGCTTCCGAAGTTTAGTCCACATTTCTCCCTCCGAAATCCAGTAAAAACACTAAAAGCTTCCTTCTGTCGATACCCACCTGTGCCAGGCATTCTGCTGAGTGCTGGAGAGGCATCGTCTTGTCCACTCCAGGCAAGGCCCCTGATTAGGGAATATGTTTGACCACCAAGGAAACAGGCCCAAAGAACTGACTGCCCTCCTGGAAGACCACAAGATTGAGTGGGACAGGAGGACTTGCGGGGCTGGAGTCCAAGTCTTTCTGGCCCCAGAGTCCTGACCTCTGTGCTTCTCTTCCTCTCAACCTCAGTTGGCTTTTCTTGTGTCTCAAACCATCCTTGCCTGAGCACTGACTGAGCATGTTGTTTGGGGTTAATATGTTACTAGGTGTGCAGATGCGGGCAAAGGAAACTAGCAACTTGCCCCCATCCATTTGTGTGTCTGACAAATATTCACTGAGCACTTTCAATGGGCCAGACCCAGTGCCAGGAGTTGGGGACACTGGGGGAAAAGACACTGCCTGGCTCAAAGAAAAGGGGACAGTTTGGCTAAACTATTTCTCATTTTGTTGTATTGTTTGCTCATTCACTCAATAAAGGTCTTTGGATTTCCTAGGAGGCAGGAGCCCTGCCTATTTTTCTTTTCTTTCCTTTTTTTTTTTTTTTTGAGATAGGATCTCACTCTGTCACTCACGCCGTCATGATCACAACTCACCAAAGCCTTGAATTCCTGGGCTCTAGTAATCCTCCTACCTCAGCCTCCAAAGTAGTTAGAACTACAGACAAATGCAACCACACCCAGCTAATTTTTTAAAAAAATTTGTTCTTTGTGGAGACAGGGTTTCTCTATGTTTCCCAGGTTTGTCTTGAGTTCCTGGTCCCCTGCCTTAGCTTCCCAAAGCGCTGGAATTATAGGTGTGAGCCACCATGCCCAGCCAACTCCCTGCTTTACTTAATTTCAGGTGTGGTGTGTGGGGTGGAGTTGGGACCCCTGTTTAGCGCGAGGGGCTACAAGTGAGTAAGGTGACATCACTGGCTGTCACACAGAGCTTTGGAGATAAGCAGGAAACAACACAACTGAGAAACGATGCCAATGACAGAAAGCTTGTACAGTTCCATGACGGCTTCCTTCCTTCCCAGACACCCCAGTTTGGGTAGTCACACGTGCAGCACACCCACCCATGTACACACGCACACACGCACATGCACACGTCCACCCTCCTCTGGCCTCCAGGGCACCAAGCGTGCACTGTATCTGCTCTCTGGAGAGCACAGGGCATGTGGCCCAGACCTGTCTGTGTAAGGCCAGGGCCTGGTGGTTCATGGGAAAAGGCCACCACAGTCCAGAGTAGTGAGCAGGAAGCTAATTTTAACCAGGAACAGCAGAGTGGCCTTGGCACAGGAGTGACGGCTGCAACAAAGATGCCCCTAGATGGTAGCCCGGCCCTTCTGGAAGACGTCAGACTGAGACTGGGACCTCTCCTGGCCCCGCGGCCCACCCTTCTTCCCAGGCGACGCTGTCAGCTCTGGGCAGCAATCCCTCTTCACCTCATCAGTCCTCAGTGATCGCCTGCAGACCTCTTGGGACTGGCTCCCATCAGCCCCTGTCACTGCCCAGGGGGGACGGGTGGCCCAGGGCCCATGCCACTGATTGGAAATGGTAGAGGGTGGGATGGGGGTGAGAAGCGGTGCCAGGGCTCTGGCAGGCAGGGCTCCTAGGTGCCCCCAGGGAAGGTGCTGTGTGGCCTGGGCTGTGGCTCTCAAGTGTGTTTGGGGGACGGAAGCGTTAATCAACATCCTACTGTATGCAAACACTGTGCCTGGAGTTTTGTGCTCATTATCTCAGTTCATCCTCAGCTTCCTTTTGAGATAGGTACGCTGGCACCCGTGTTAAAGATGGGGAAACTGAGGCTTACGGAGGTTCAATAATCTGCTGGGGACCCCACAGATGACAGGAGGCCGAGCCAAGAGGTATAGCAAGCCTGACCTGATGCCCCCAAAACCTGTTCTTCTGCACCACGGCCCACAGCGGACAAGGGGGCCAGGCCAGAGAGGGGTGCCAGCCAAGCACAGGCCTGGCGGCTTCCGGACCAAATCCAGTTGTGGTTCCAGTTTGCCAGGCGGCCTCAAGCCTCTCTTGCTCCCTGTCCCAGGAAGCCCGGCTGGAGGTGGCTGCACCGAGGCCTGGGACAGCTTCAGGCCGACCAGGGCTTGGGTCCCAGCTGGTGAGCTTAGCAGATGACCTCCATCCTCAGAGCCTTGGTGTTCTTCTCTGCAAAATGGGACCAGCCACGGAATCTACTTCTAAGGGCAGCCCACTGGCTTATATGAGACTGTGCTCCTGGAGAAAGACACAGTGGCGGGCCCATGACAGAGCTCGGTGGCATTCTTGGCGGCGAGATTGCGATCCACGTCCTTCTCATGAGCACAGGCGATACCCTCGCTTCCCTGAGCAAACGTTCCTTGGGAGTGAAGGCCTGTCTCCCTCGTGGCTGTGTCTCTTCAGGGCCAGGCAAGGGCCAGAGAGGTCGCACAGTCTTCCCGGTGCCAGCTGGACGTCTTCTGTATGTACCCCAACATGTCAAATCTTCCCAAGGGCAACTTCTAGAGTCTGCGGCTGATGTCAGGCAGAGTTGCTGCTCTGTGAGTCCTCAGCAGTGCTCCTGACCCGGTGCACGGGGCCTCTGGCCACTTGGCCTCTCCAGGGACGCTGTACTGAGTTGAGTGTGAGGGGCCCTGAAGCCCGGTGGCCTCGTCAGCGCCAGCTGCTTCTCCCCCTTGCTCCTTCCTGCCGGGCCTTCAAGGACCGGTGGCATGGTTTGCTTAACCTTGTTAAAAGGATTGCCCCTCGAGGGCCACCCCATGGGCCTCGTGCGGTCAAGTCTGCCCCGGTCCTCCACTTCTCAAGAGCACATTTGATCTCAGCGCCCTCTGTGAGGGCGGTCCCTGGAGTGTGGGAACAGAGCCAAGCCTAGGATTTGCGGTCCGGGGCCCCTGCATGCTAGGGATTTGACGTGGGGGACAGGCTCAGTGAGGACGGTAGAGACCGTCCTCAGGTCCAGCACGCAGGCAAATGAAGATGCTGAATGGTATGCATCCAGTTGATGAAACACCCAGAGGCTGCTGTGAGGTACGCTGTTTAAAAAAACAGCAAGTGTTGGTGGTTGTGGAGAAACCAAAACCGGGTCTCATGGGTAGGATGGAGCCGTGTGGAGACCAGGAGGGCGGATCCCCAAAAAGGCAAGCGCAGAATTGTCATTTGATTTGGTGACGGGTCTTGAGACATCTGCACACTGTGTTCACGGCAGCCAAGAGGAGGAAGCCAACCGAGTGTCCGCCCGTGGATGACCGAAAACGCAAAATGGCCCGTCCAGAGAGTGGAGTGTGACTCAGTCTCAAAAAGGGAAGGCCGTTCCTACCCTTGCCACAGATGGATGCACCTTGAGGACATTACGCAGAGTGAGAGAAGCCAGACACAAAAGGACAAATGCTGTGTGATCCCACTTAGATGAGGCACCCAGAGGAATCAAATGCATAGCAACAGGAAGCAGGAAGGGGGCTGCCAGGGACTGGGGGAGGAGGAATAAGGGGTTTGTGTCCCATGGATGCAGAGTTTCAGTTGGGGAAGACGAAAAAGTTCTGGAGATGATGGTGGTGACCAATGCACGGTGATGTGGATGCACTTCATGCTGCTGAGCTGGACACTTAAAAGTGCCTAAAGGATACCGTTCATGTGGCATGTACGTATTCTGCTACATTTTTAAAACAGACATCACCAGGCTGGGGGAAACTTGAGTCTGCTATTTGGCACCTGAAGAAATATTTGGTGAGGCTGGTCGCGGTGGCTCAGCCTGTCATCCCAGCACTTTGGGTGGCTGAGGAGAGAGCATTGCCTGAACCCGGAGGTTCGAGCCCCACCTGGGCAACTTGGTGAGACCTCGTCTCTACAATAAATCACAAAAACTAGCCGGGTGTGGTGGTGAGCGTCTGTAGTTCCAGCTCCTTGGAAGGCTGAGGCGGAAGGATAGCTGGAGCCCAGCAGGTTGAGGCTGCGGTGGCCGGGAGCACTCCAGCCTGGCGATAAGAGTGGGACTCCAACTCAAAAAATATATATATACGTGGTGAAATCTTTTACTAAAAATATAACATGAAGGCAGTTTTAGTTGGTGGACTATATCTGGATTGGTGTGTATGAACTGGCTTAAAGCCGAACCACCGGTGATTCAGTCGAGGTTTGGATCTTTCTTATTTGTGTGTGAAAGGTTTATTCACACCAAATATTCTTGCTTTTGAAGCTAATTAGTTAGCCTCGAGAACACATTGATACCAACTGCACGCCTAGAATAGGGCAGGCATAGTGGAAGATATGAAAGCAGAAATTGCTGGTTATGGTGGTTCACACCTGTAATCTCAGCACTTTGGGAGGCCAAGGCGGGAGGATCACTTGAGGCCAGGAGTTCAAGACCAGCATGGGCCATATAGTGAGACCCCCCCAACTCTACAAAGAAAAAAAGAAAGCACGAATAATTAGTGTGTCTGTATGTTACTATTTAAGGGCTGAATTGAGCCTTTTCTTCTCTACATTCCCATGTTGAAATCCTAACTCCCAGGACCTCAGCAAGTGACTGTGTTTGGAGATACAGCCTTTAGAGAGGTGATTAAAGTAAAATGAGGTCACTAGATTGGCCCTAATCCGTTCTGACTGGTGTCATAAAAAGAGGCGACTAGGACAGACACACCCAGAGGCTCGACCCTCTGAGGACACGGGGCAGGCGGCCGTTCACCAGCCAAGGACAGAGACCTCAGGGGGACCCAACCCTGCCGGCACCTTGACCTTGGACATCCAACCTCCAGAACCGGGAAGACGATAAACTTGCATTGTTTACGCCTGTGATATTCGTCATGGTGGCCCCAGCAAACTGACACACTCTTCCATTTCCAAAGTGCTTCTTGAGGCCTTCAAGCAACCTGCCAGGGAGGCACTGTTCTCTGTTTGCAGACAAGGAAACAGGCTCCGAGGACTTGAGTTTCTACCCCAAATCACCTGGCCGGAACGTGCCGGGCTACCTGGGTCCTTGACTTCAAACCCTGAGTGCTCTTTTTCAAGTTCTTCCCCAGGCTGGGAAGAGTATAACGTACAGCAGCCCCCTTGGTCCGTGGGAGATACGTCCCAAGACTTCCATGGATGCCGAAAACCGTGGATGGTTCCCGATCCTAGACACACTGTTTTTTCCCCTATACATTAAAAGTTAATTTACGGTTGGGCTCGGTGGCTCGGCCTGTCATCCCAGCATTTTGGGAGGCTAAGGTGAGTGGATTGCCTGAGCCTGTGGGTTCGAGACCCGCCCGGGCAACTTGGCGAGACCTCGTCTCTACAATAAATGAAAAAATGAGCCGGGCATGGTAGCGCGCGTCTGTAGTTCCGGCTACTTGGAAGGCTGAGGAGGAAGGATCGCCGGAGCCCAGCGGGTCGAGGCTGGGGTGGCCATGAGCCTGCCACTGCGCTCCAGCCTGGGCGACGGAGTGAGGATCCAACTCAAAACAAAGGGAAAAAGTTAATTTATAGTTTAATTTATAAATTAGGCACAGTAACAAAGTATCAATGGCATACTAAAACAGAACAATTATAACAATATACTGTAATAAAAGCTATGTGAATCTGGTCTCTCTCTTTCTCAAAACATCTGCCTGTATGTAATGTTTTTGGCCCATGGCTGAACACTGGCAACTGAAACCACAGGTAAGGGGCCGCTAGTGTAGACAAAACGGATCAGCAGCAAATAGAGAACAAAACTCTGAGCCCAGGACGGGTGAGATATCACAGAGGACCGGAAACCCAGCAAAGGGGGTTTGTGGAGTGGGGTCTTGAAGGCCCTCCTTTGGGGGCTGCAATAGCAATAACACGAGCCGACATTTCTGAGCACCTGCCAGAAGACGGCACTGAGGGACAAGCCTCCCATGTGCTGCTTCACCCAAACCTCCCAGCAAACCAACGACGCGGGTGTCTTTGTTGTGCCCCTTTTGCAGATCAGGAAACCGAGGCTCAGAGGAGGTCAGTGAAGTGTCCAAGGTCCTACCTCTTGGAAGAGAAAGTGCTTGAATTTGCGCCCAGGTCTCTCTGCCCCCAAAGCCCTTGCTGTTACTCACTTCCCAGCAACGCTGCTGGTGTGTCCCAGTTCCAGGGGCACAGGTCCCAGGTCTGGGTTGCTCTCTTCGCCAGAGCTCTGGATGAGGGGACAGCCTATGCATGCCCAGATGTCTCGGGCAGGGGCCCCACGCCAATATCTTCACCCGTACCGTGATGGTTAGGAGAAAAGAGCCTCCGTGGCCATGAACGAACTTCCTGCCACTAGGAAGGCAGGTTTCAGGAGTGGGGAGGGATACTTTCCTTTCTCTCTCTCTCTGCCTTTTCTTCCCGTTCTCCTCCCCTCCCTGCTTCTCTCTGTCTTGCTCTCTGCCTGATTCTGCCTCTGTCTCTGACTGTCTCCCTCCCCACGCACTCTCCTATTTTACTCTCTGGCTGGGAGTCAGAAGGCACTCTGTCCTTCATAAGCTTATTTATGCACCCGGACCCAAGAAAAACACCAGGAAATGGCCTCAGGTCCGGGCACCACATCGTCAAGTGCACCTTCTAGTGGAAAAAACTCTCCCCGTCCCTCAAGATTTAGCTCCAGCCTCACCTGGGGAGGGGAAGGCAGAAGAGAGGAAGGCAACTGCCCTGCCTGAGAAGGTGCCCCAGAGGATGTGGTGGTCTTGTGGGGTGTTTTCCCCATTTCTGCAGGTCATCGCTTGCACGTCAGAGCTGGAGAAAGCCACAGGCGTCGTCGGCTGGTCCTGCACTTCCAGGACCAGAGCCTCAGACTGGTCCCCGTGCCTGGAGCCAGCGCCCTGGAAGGGGCGCCTCTGACCTCACACAGTCTGACCCAGGATTCCCAAGCCAGGGTGGATATTAGCACCAGGCGGGGGTGCTTCAAATGTGCTGATGTCCAGGTCCCGCCTGGAACCGGCACTGGTTTTTTTCTTTTTTTTTTTGAGTGGGAGTCTCACTCTGTCGCCTAGGCTGGAGTGCTGTGGCACACTCATGGCCATCCCAGCATCGACCCGCCGGGCTCCACGATCCTTCCGCCTCAGCCTTCGGAGTGGCCAGAACTACAGGTACGTGCTACTGCACCTGGCTAACTTTTTATCTATTGTAGAGATGAGGTCTCACCAAGTTGCCCAGGCGGGTCTCGAACCTGTGGGCTCAGGCAATCCTCTTGCCTCGGCCTTCAAAGTGCTGGGATGACAGGCTGGGCCGCCGAGCCGGCCAGTTTTGTTTTTTTAATATGTGTTTTAATTCAGCAGGGGCACATGATGTGGGTTAGCTACATGGCATATTGCGTGATGGTGAAATTTGGGTTGAACATGATACCCAACAGGTTGCTCTCCGACCCTTTTCCCCTCCCTTCCCCCCCTTAGAAGTCCCCAGTGTCTGTTGTTCCCACCCTTATGCCTGTGTGTACCCAGTGTTAATTCCCACTTATCAGCGACAACGTGTGGTATGTGCTTTTCTGGTTCTGTTATCATCCACTGAGGACAGTGGCCTCCGGCTGCAGCCACACGGCTGCAGAGGACAGGGTTTTGTTCTTCTTTAGGGCTGCGTAGTATTCCGTGCTGCATACGCACCCCGTTTTCTTCATCCAGCCCGCTCTTGATGGGCACCTAGGCTGCTGTGCCATTGTGAACAGCCCATGGCATCTTTTAACGTGACCCCTCGCTTCCTCACTGTGTGGACTGGGGGTGCTAAGCTCGGGCTGGGCTGAGCTGCATTTTTTCCTGACAACCTCAGTAACCACCTCCCTCAAGGAGCCCTCAGTCCTGGGGGAGATCAGACCCTGCAGTTCTCTGGAGACCCCACCTTCCCGGAGAGCAGGGATCCCACCTCCAGGGTCCTCCACTCCTGCATCCTGGACGGGCTGGAGGGAGCTAGGCCCCTGGGCCTCACGCTGGTCCCTGAGAGCGGAGTTCAAGCCCGGGTGCCCACCGACCGGCCAAGAGCTAGACCCAACGGGGTGAGGTCTGGGTTTCCCCACCTGTGGAAGCAGCCTGGTCATGACAACAGCCACACCCTGACCTCCCTCCCTCCCCAGGCTGGACGCGAAAGTGGAACCTTCTAGGCGCTCTCAGCCACACCCCTCCTCTGCGCCCGGGATGGTGGGAGTCCCCC
>NW_007055649.1:96971-102355 GCF_000164805.1 Carlito syrichta | reverse complement strand
CCACCGCGGGGTGGGGGGCGCCCTGGCGGCGCTCGCGCCCTGCCCTCCAGACGCCCCGACTGCCCCGCCCTCCCCTTGCGGGTCAGGGCATCTGTCGCCAGCCGCGCCGCGACACACCAGGACCTCTGGCCCAGCCAGCGCAGGCGTGGGGTCTGCGGCACAAGAGCACAGTATGGACACCAGTGCCACCCCCTGCCGCCGCTCCGGGACTTTAAAGAGAGAGTAAGCGGCCTCCCTGGGCAGCCCCCGGTGTCTCCCGCTGGGCTGGAAGCGCCCTTTTCCACATCACACGGGAGCTGCTTCCCACGGGGACGTCATTCCCGCTTGTGTGTGCCTCAGCTAGTCCTTTCTCGCCAAACAGGAGCGGGACACACCACGCGTGTGCCTGCCAGACTCGCTGTGGGAAGAACTCATGTCCGGCTGCCCGGAAGCCCTGTGAGGCTGCAGCCTGGTCAGTACTCAGAGCGGACCACACAGCTGGGCCTTCTGTGCCCTCTCTTGCCTCAGTTTCCCCAGCCAGCCCGAAGGTGCTGAGGGACCGAGCCGTGCCTATCCTTATCCCGCATGCAGCGACTGAGACGCTCAGTGAAGAGTGCTGGCTTGATGAGTGCATCTGGTCACTTCCAGTCCTCCTGTAGAGTAGATTTTAGCACTGCCTCGGCGTATCAGCAGAGTAAAGCAGGGCTGTGTGGAACCCTGATTCAGGGAGGTTCCCTGCTCACACGTTAGTCAGGCTCCCCAAGGTGCACTCTGTGCAAGCCTCGTTCTGTGGGAGCTGAACAGGTGCTAGGCGGAAAAAGTGCCTGGGGCTCAAATTAATTTGGAAGATACCAGGTGAGGCCAATGTAAACAGTTTTGGGGCTGCAGGACTTCTCAGTGCCTTTAACCAACTGATGTGCACCGGGGATCTCCAAGGCGGGAAGGCAGACGGGCTGTGGTTGTCCCTAGGGCTGTTTGTTCCTCAGTGGGAGGTCTTGGGGCACTACTATTCTAAACAACAGTGTATTTGGGGAACCGAGGGAAACGCTGAACTAGAACTGTAGAAACCACAGAGCTCTCTGGTCTCTCCACACAGGGCTACACCCTGCAGTGCCAAGGAGAGGCTCGAGGGGTTTGGGGGAGTCAGGGAGGGGCCTTACCCTCCTGCGCTGTGTATTCGCTGTCGATGATCCGGGCCAAGCCAAAGTCAGCAATTTTGCAGCACAAGGTCTCAGACACCAGGATGTTTGCCGCCCTCAGGTCGCGGTGGATGGAATTCATGCGCTCAATGTACGCCATCCCTTCTGCGATCTGCAGGAACGGGCCGACGTGAAAGATCCTGGCCTCCACACCTGGATCCAGCCCACCCTGCATCCCCGCACGGCCCCCTGTGGGGAGGAAGGACCTGCCCCCTCACCCACCACCCGGTTCTAAAGCCTGCCTCGCCCTCCGGCGAGGCTCAGGGCAAGGAAGGCGGGCGGGAGTTGGGGTTGGCTTTTAGGGGGCGCACGGGGTAGGGGGTTTCTGCTGCCGGAGACGGCGCTGATTCTCGAGGGGGCCGCAGAAAGGTGGCTTCAGCTGCCCAACTCAGTGAGCCTCAGCCCTTCAGATGCCCAGAACGGCAGAGACGCTGTCCTCAGAGAGCAGGGACCGCCCAGGCCCCTCGCCCGGCCCGTTCCCTCCTGCCTCGTGCCTGTCTCCAGGTGTCTGTGGGAAGGCCGGATGGCTGAACACAGGCAGGGGGAAGGAAGGCACTTGAGAGGCGGGGAGAGGGCGGGAGGGAGGGGGGGTGCCCCTCTCCGGCAGGCTGTGCTCGGAGTCCTCGGTGGAGGTGGCTGCCCTCCAGCGAGTGGCTTAAACTCCCCAGGGGTCTTAGTCCTGACCTGGAGCACAAGGGACATGATCTCCGGGTCAGGGGCTGAGCGAGTGTTCAAGGCAGTGACTTGTGGCCCAAGACCTCACCCAGCACCCAGCAGACAATAGGGAGCGTCAGCAGAATCCCGACAGACAGAGGCCACCGAGGAAGCTCTCTGTGCCCGGGACCACCAGCCTGGGCCAGGTCTTGCTGCCCTGGTGCCGTTTTGCTGAGGAAATGAACTAGGGCTTTATCCGCCCAGTTGTTGGATGGAGAAACTGAGGCAGAGAACAGAGAGCCAGTTTACCTCCTCAGCCCTGCCCCTGCAAGAAGCCGGCACTGGGATAGATCCCACTTCTAATGCTTCCGATCACGTGGTGTGCTCATGAATCGATCTAGTCATCCATGCATCCATTCCCTTGCTAAATCGTTCCACCATGACGCATTCGGGTGGAACGGTGGCGAATGTAAACCCGAATGCTGAATATATCTGTGCAGCATCGAACAGCCCATATTGAGGAACAGTGCTAGACATACAACAATGAAGCAGCCGAGGGGGGGCCAGATCTGCTTTCGGGGACAAGACGCTCCCCACACAATGCTACCAGGAACACAGGTGCAGGGTCTCGTCCGGGGAAACCTCACAGAAATGACATTTGACTTGGGTCTTGGCGGCGGATGAGGGTTCTCCGGGTGGGAAGGGTCAGAGGTGGTCAGAGGAGACAGAGGCGTGGCAGGGACCCCGTGTGGCTGCAGGCGGGAGGGGCTCATGGGGTGGCCAGCGCTGGCCTTGGAGGGAGGGCCCTGGGGGCTCTGATACCTCCCAGGGAGCAGGGAAGGAAGATCTCAGAGGGCGCCGTGTGTGCGTGTGCGCGCGCGCACGGCCGGGCGTTCATGTGATCACGATGTGGCTGGAAGCTGCTTGTCCGGGAGGTCCTGACTTTCTGGGCTCCTAACTCTCCCTCTGCGAGCACATCTAGGAATTCAACTCAGAATTCACCTCCTCTGCCCCGGGGGGATCCAAGATTTCCCAAGAGGTTGTCGTGGGTGGGATTGAATTAGGACACAGAGCAGGGGGGAGGAAAAGGAAGGCAAAACAAGGAGAGGGCAGGCCTCTCGCTGTCATGTGCTGTGAACCCGGTCCCCTGCGCTCATTTTCCAAAGCTGCCTCACCAGCCCCCGGACTGTCTAAGCTCCTCTCAGGGGAGAGCAGGCACCAGACGTCTGCTCCTGCGGTGAGGCTGAGAGCAGGGCCGGTGGACGAGGTGGGGCGGGCTGGCGTGGGCTGGTGTGGGGGCCTCCTCTCTGTGGTCGAGTGTGAGTGTGTGTGTGTGTGTGTGTGTGTGTGCGCGCGCGCGCGCGCGCGCACGCCCGCCCACCTCACAGGCTCACCATAGGCCAGAGCTTTTCTGCCGAGAGTTCCAGTTTTAGCAATGCCCCCCTGCCACGGCCACTAGTGTGCTTCCTGCCACTTAGGTCCTCAGGGAGGTCCCCAGGGAGGAAGGAGCCCTCCTCTCCACGTTGCTCTTCACCCCCACAGAGTCTGGAAAGTGCTGCATGTGAACCCAAGGGACAGTAGGGGCCCATCTGCCCAGGACAACGGAGGAGGCCCAGCCCTTGCAAACCCTTGACGGCGGGAGCGGGGAGTCCCCAAGGGCTCGGAGGCGCGGCGTCCTGGTGCTGGGTGTGGCTCGTGCCTGCCCCTCTGCCTGGGCCATCCCGGAGCCGCAGGAGGACTTGGCTCCCGGGATGCGATCAGCGTTTTCAGACGCACGTCCTACAGAAAGTGTCTGTGGGTGCCGCCAAGGAAGGGATGACTCTGGTGACAGGACACGCTTGCCTGGCCTGTTACGCGGAGCCCTGGAGAACTCTGTGGGTCTCCCGCATTGTCTGTTTGCCCGTCTCTCTTCTGACTAGAACTCTCATCTCATCGTGGCTGCCCAGGATGGAGACTTACATTCCCCAGGCTCCCTTGTGGCTGCCTGTGGCAGGAGACACAGTGGCCCGGGGATGCAGGGAGTGACCTCAGGGATGGGTGTCTCGAGGGAGAAAGGTGGGCTGGGGACCCCCTGACTTCCGCCGGCTCAAAAGAGGACAGGGTGGCCAAGCATGAACAGCCATCCATCTTGGAAAATCGGGTACCCAAGAGGCGGTCACCCCTGCCCGGACTGCCTGCCTTTGGATGGGTACACATCTTAGCCACCATGACTTTGGGTTTTCTGCTCTTCCCATTTCTACCTAAATCTAACTGATACGACCTCTAAATAGTAGATCCGGTTAAGTTGCAGGACAGGGAGGACAGGGCATGGGTAAGAGGAGGGCATCCTGGCTCCCAGGCCCCCCTGCCCTTGGGATGCCACCAACCTGGGCCGACATGTCAATCAGTCTTGGGAGGGACAATCTGCTACCTTCATCCGTCTTCAAGAAATCCAGCAAGCATCCTAAGAAAAGAGAAGCCGCAGCTGCACTTCTGCAAAGTGATCCAACCCTGGTGGTGCCAGCCTCTCCTGGGCGTAGGGGTGTGAGCCACCCCCCACCAGGGAACCGGAAGGGGGTGTTTGCTCTCTCAGATCTCTTGATGCTCCAGGAAGGACCTAGCTACCGCTGCTGGGTGCCTCAAACTTTGCAGAAATGCCAGTCTCCGCACCTGCGGCAGCTAATATATACCCCGGCTGCCCAGAAGAAGTTAGGTGTCAGCCAAGTTCAGGGATCTGAGGTCCCACAGCCGGGAGCTGGGAGTAGAACCCCATTGCTGACTCCAAGATTGGTGCCCTTTCCTGACATGACGTCCCCACGTGTCACCTTGCCCCTTCAATTCTCGACAGACACATTCTGCCCCTGAGACCTGGCGTCAGTCAGAAAACGCCAGAATGGAGAGAAACGTCCCCCAGAATTTGGTGCAGGGACTAATGTCGCTCCAGAGAGCTAGAGGGGTCACCCGAGGTGCAGCTCGGTCTCCAACACCAGCCCGTTGGATGACAGTTGGTCTTGTTGAGTGCTATTTGTTTGTTTGTTTTTTGAGTCACGGTCTCACTCTGCTGCCCAGGCTGGAGTGCAGTTGGTACCATCATGGTTCACCGCAGGCTTGACCGCCTGGGCTCCGGCGATCCTTCCGCCTCAGCCTGCCGAGTAGCCGGAATTACAGGCACGCGCTACCACGCCCGGCTGACTTTTTGATTTATTGTAGAGATGAGGTCTCGCTGCCCAGGCGGGTCTTGATCCCGCGGGCTCAGGCCATCCACTCACCTCAGCCTCCCAAAGGCGCGGGATGACAGGCTGAGCCACCGAGCCTGGCTCGTTAAGGCGCTTTCTTAGCACCGTTGGGTTAAGGCCCACAGGAGCACTGTGGGGTCAGGGTCACAGGAGGAGCGAGAAGGTTTGCAGTCCCACGAGAACTTGGCCACACGGCTGGCCTCAGAGGTGGGCGGGCTCAACCTCCCTGGCCATCCGTGTGAAATGTCCCCACCACGGTGAAAGGCCCCGTGGCTGGAGTGAGAGCCATCTCTGGACACCCGGGCCCCGGCTCCATTGACTCTGCCGTGCTTTGTCC
>NW_007055649.1:80696-96951 GCF_000164805.1 Carlito syrichta | reverse complement strand
CCCTCGACCCACAGGGCACGGCTGACCGGCCCCCAAGGAAGGTCCCCGGGCCTGGAGCACCCCGCGGTGCCGCAGCCTCAGGCCCCTTCCCCCTCTGAACCTTGGCGGAGGACGCGGCCCGGTGAGGGGCCCCACCTCTGGCCATGTACTCGGTGACGATGTAGATGGGCTCCTGGGTGACCACGGCGTACAGCCGGACCAGCCTCTCGTGCTGGAGCGTCTTCATCAGGTTGGCCTCGGCCAGGAAGGCCTCTGGGGACATGGCTCCCTCCTTCAAGGTCTTCACGGCCACCTTCACGTTGTTTTTGTAATAGCCTGAGCCGGGAGGCGGGAGGAGAAGGAAGAGCGGATGAAGCTGCACCCAGAAGATGAAGACGCCTCTCAGAGGCCATCCCTGTGCCAGCAACACATCTCCTGGGCGCCACCCTTCTGGGTGGGGCACCGTGGCCAGCACTGGGGTGCCGCTCTGAGGGCACGGCTGCGGGGCGCTCCCCTGGTGTCCACCCACCCTGCTGTGCGGAGACCTCAGGCAGTGGACGAGCTGACCCTGTGTGGGACGGGGGGCCTTTTGCCTCTTTGATTCCCCCGGGGTCTAGGTGACAGTCTTTTTCCTGGACGTGTCTGCTTCCTACCCCTGCTCTGCCCTCTCTGCAAGGGTCTCTTCTGTCACCTGACAGCTCCGCGGTGGATATTCATAACATCATAGCCCCGGGGACACTGGGCAGGAGGCGGAGGGATTGTGGCCTGTCCTCCTCCTGACACCCCAGACTGTCCTTTCCCATCCTTAAACTTCCCGTGTCTCGTTCCCCACTAGGCCCCCGTGAACACCAGGAGGTACAGCACGAGGGGTCTACCCCCTTTAGCTGCGCCTTGGCTGCCCCCAGGAGTGGCTTCTGCCAAAGCCACCAGGCATCAGCCCTGGGTGTGGGAGCACTCAGGGAGGACTCAGGATCTGCCCCTAGATCCATGTCCCAGGGACCCAGACTCTTTCGAGGTGAATGAAGCCCCGTGTTGTACACTCTGGCTGTGCCAGTGGCAGGCAGGGAGCTGGCACCGGCTGCCAGGGGAAGGCAAGGACACCGGGACCTGGCGGTGGCATGGCTCAGCCGACATGGTGGTCTATCACCAGGGGCTGGAGCTTCGTGGCCCACTGCGTCCAACCTTCTGCTTCCATTTGGTCATGGAAAGCTCAGGGGAGTCAGAGAGACATTCAGGCTCGCATGCAGGCCAGCCCCGGGCCGAGAGGAACGCAAAAGGGAGCGACCCAGGGGCTGGCAGAGCTGGGTTGCAGTCCTGCTTCCCCGTGACCGGTTCTGCGCCTCCGTGTCCTCCTCTGTACAACGGGCATCCTGCCTCTGTCCTCTCTCCCTCCCAAGTCTTTTTTTTTTTTTTTTTGAGTTGGAGTCTCACTCCGTCCCCCAGACTGGAGTGCAGTGGCCGCTCCCGGCCACCGCGGCCTCGACCTGCTGGGCTCCGGCCATCTTTCCACCTCAGCCTTCCAAGTAGCTGGAATTACAGGCGCACATGCTACCACGCCCGGCTGATTTTTTATTTATTGTAGAGATGAGGTCTTGCCAAGTTGCCCAGGCGGGTCTCGAACCCGCGGGCTCAGGCGATCCGCTCACCTCAGCCTCCCAAAGGCGCGGGATTACAGGCTGAGCCACCGAGCCCGGCTTAAAGTTAAGTTTTCAAGACAACTTACTGCCCTGACCCTGAGGCCCAGATTAATAACAGCCCCTTCCCTTTTCCCAGTCTTTATTCTGGCACGCCTGGTTTGGTTGGTGAGAACTATCTTCTGTGCGGTCGAGGGTGTCCCGCTAGAAGGGGGTTGAGACTCACTAAGCTTCCCTCTGTGCTTTTCGGGACTCAGGGCAGGGCGGGGGCTTCTGGGACATCCGTACTCACCCATCCACACTTCGCCAAACTGCCCGGACCCGAGCTTCCTGACCAGCTTGAGGGACTGCCGGGGGATTTCCCACGCGTCCTGGGCCCAGGGGTTCTGCGGAGCCGGGCTCACGCAGGCCAGGGTCAGCTTCTGACACAAGCCGTCCCCTTTCTCTGCAGCCAGGGAGGAAAAGGCAGGGCCGGAGGTGGCTGGAGCAGCCTGGCCCTCTCACCCGAGAGCCACGTCTTGCTCAGCCGTGCCCCCTCACTGCCCCCCGCCCCCCACTCGCAAATCACACACACACACACACACACACACACACACACACACACCCGGTTCTTCTGCCCGGTTTTGCATGAGGCCGGGCAGGCTGCCATTGAACACGCTGCCACCCAGGTATCGTTCTGCTCCTTCTGAGACTGAACCTACTCCCGACTCTTAAGTGGTCCCATGCTGGGCGGGAGAGGGGATCGGGGCACCCCGGCGACTCAGAGTCACCAACTCCTCAGACCCCTCCCAACGACTCACACAACCCGGGGTCTCGGCAACAGGGAGATGCCGGGGCTCCCTGGCACAGACCCGCCCCGCTGGACGGACGCCCCTCTTACTAGTGTAGTGCTGCACCAGGGCCTGCAGCGATGGGAAGGTGACGCGGGGGCAGATGTAATAGCCCCCTGCCTCCACGGAACGGATCTTATAGTGCTTGATCATCTCCCCCTGGCTGGTGACGTCCTTCACAGACAGGGAAAAGGCGCCTGGAGGTTCGGGGGGACACAGGCAAGACAAGGCACCGAGACAAAAAGTCGGGTCGGGATCAGGGCTTCCTTCTGAGGCTTTGAAGAAAGGCTCCCCAGACACTGCTCTTGGTTTTCGCCCCTTCCCCACAAGCTCCCTGTTCCTGCCCCCTCCACCCCCGCCTCCTGGAAGCCTTCCTTGGTGGCCTGTCTGACTCTGCCCTTGACATTCCCCCCCCAAGCCCCCCCCAAACTCAGCCAGGGAATTACAGAGCCCCGTGGCAGGCAGGACAATCTCTTGGCAAACATGTGGGTTCCCCCTTGGGCACCTGGCCACTCAGCGACCCCTTGCCCTGTACTGTGGAGAAATGCAGGCTCCTCGGAGAGACTCACACTTCTAGCTACACAGGGTGACTCCCACTACCACCAGCAAACAGCCAATCACAACCTCAAGTGCCCTTGGCGTTGAGCAGAATGTACTATTTCCCAGGGGCTTTGTCAAATTCATTTCCTGTCTGTCACACACACTCCTGTGTATTTTGTCTCGAGGCTCGTGTTTTCCCGCAGACAAGTGGTAGCAGATGTCAAGGGTTACAGACCAAGGCTAGGAGGTGAGTGTTTCCAGCTGCTTTCCATGAACTGGAAGTTTTCAAATGCCCCTGTCAAGCTCTCTGGGTGCCACAGACTCCCCCCAGCCCCGCTTTGGGAGAGGGGGGCACTGAGTCCCAGGGAGGGCATGGCTGGCTCGGGGACTCCCTGTCCCCACCTGAGTCCGCACCTGCCAGGAGCAGTACGACGCCTCCCCACCAGAGGGCAGGCTCGGGCGCCTCCCTGCCCGTGTTCTCGCTTCCTCTTCTGCGGCCCCCTTCCTCTCTCAGGCGCTTTCCTCTCTTGCCGAACCGCGACCCCAAATCCAGCCCTCCTCGCCTGCCCTCTCCCCAGCAGATGGTGTGCCCGCCTCACCACCTGCTTGCAAGAGGAAGGTGCGAGGCCCCACGCCCCGGCCTGGATGCTGCCAGCCGTCGCCCCCCCCGCCGGGCTTGGGGCCCCGTGCCCTTGGCCTCCGGCCCCGGCTCTAAGGAGTCCATTCGTCCTTGCAGTCCAGAGGGAGGACAAGGCTTTCTTCCCACGGCCCAGGTGCACCCTGTGTAAGGAGCCTTGAAGGAGGGCGAGGAGTCCCAGGGAGCCCCGGCCCCCACGTGGAGGTGTCCATGCTGCGACAGCGCCGGTGCTTGTGTTTCAGGGCTCCCCACTTGCCTCGGCTCCTCCAAGCGCCTGTCCCTGGTGGCTTTGACAATCGGGTGTTCTTTTTAAAGGGGCCCTCAAGTCCTGTCAACCTCAGGTTATCTGAGCCTGGATCCCTCCCTCCGTGTGTCCGGGCTGCACTGGCGAGGCAGGGCCCGGCTCTCCGAGGTGAAGGCTTCTTAGCGCCGGAGAGACCACCTGCCTTGGAGCTGGGAAGCAAGTCGGTCCTCACCGACGCGGGTAAACCAAGGCTTGAGAGGCTCAGGGACACCTTGGAGGCCACGCGGCTAGAGTCTACCCCCCTGCTTCTGAAGGTGGCGTTCCTTCTCTGTCTTGCGTGGACTGGTTGGTGGTGGATCCCAGGAGCAGACCAAGGGGTCTTGCTTGACCGTCCTGAAGAGCGAGTGCCCGCACAGGTGTGAGTGTGTGTGTGTGAGAGTGTGTGTGTGTGCGTGCATGTGGGGGCGGGTGATAGTGCCGGAACAGGTCCTGCAGCCCTGGCTCCATCTTGCCAATTCCGACTCGAACTAGCTTCCCGGGGTGGGCACGGACGGGGGAGACACCTGACTCGGACGGGGGAGACACCCGACTCGCAGAGAATCCCTCTTCCTCTGCACTGGGGCGGGGGTCTACCCCTGCAGAGGCACTGGGAGCATCATTTCCAGAGTGGCATGCCATGAGGTCTGGGATCTGCTTCAGAGGAGGGGGAGGGCGTGAAGGAAACAAGGCTGGCTCGGTGGGCCATCACTGCAGCTGGGGTTGGGCGCAGGGGGCTCCGGGAAACGACCTGCTCTGCTTCCATACCTGTGTGAGACGTACTACAGTGGCAAAACATTTACACCACCTCCAGCCATTCCCACGCGGTTTCTGCCATGGAAGCAGACTAGCGACAAATCCTAATACGTATTCACATACACAACACATAGCTACATGTGTAGATGTGTCTCATCTGCGCATACCTATGTCTATATAAAATTTAGTGCATGTGTGAGTGCATTTCAGGAAATTCTGCCCTGAGTGTCCTAGCTTCCCAAGGCACCCTCACCCCATCCCCAGCCTCGCCCTGGCCTCTGAGCATCACAGGTGTCAGGACAGCTCTCTCCACCAACTCTCACCGGGCCGGGTCCCACTCTCTGGCTGCTGCTCTCAAGCCACGAAGAGACCCAGGGACAGCCAGAGGGTGCTTCCCCCAGGAAAACCTCTGTCCACTCTTCCCAGCCACAGGGAAGCAAACTCACATTCCGGTCGCTCTCTCCTTCCTCCCTCCTCCGATGTCACCGTCACCATCTCCCCTCGGGTTAAAAACTGGCTGCCTATGGGGTCACTTTTGGATAAGCAAAGGGCTTCTTCACGCTGCCTGGGGAGTGTCTTGCCCACCCTCACTGGACACCTTTCGGAGGTTGGGAAGACTCTGAGACTCTTAAATGATTAGGCTCCAGATGCTTTGGGCCTGGTGCTGACTGCTGGCTTCAGGCAAGTCACATCCTCTCTCAGGGGCTGCTCACTTTCCTCATCTATTGGATGGGGGTGTTGGCTTAGTCTCTCAGAGATGGAAAACTAGTGGCAACGAGCACCAAGCAGCTCGTACGCTAAGGGTCCGAGAAGCCCGTGCACGGTAGCCCCACACTGGAAGCAACCCGATGCCACTCACGTTAAAATGCTGACTCGCCTGTTGAATGTCCAACACAGTGGATTCTGCGCCACCGTGAGCGTCCACAGTCTGTCGCCATCCTCAGCAACATAAAGGGGTCTGATGTGGCTGAACCGAGCCCCTCCCAAATTCCCATATTGATGTCCCAACCCCCAGTCACTCAGAATGGGACTGAATTTGGAGACAGGGCATGTAAGCGGTGATTAAGGCAGAATGAGGTCACGTTTCCCGAAATGCACCCACACATTTTGAGGGACAACCACTCGAGGACACAGAGAAGACAGCCAAGGAGAGGGGCCAAGGAGTGGGGCCTCGGCAGGCACCAACTCTGCCAACACCTTGATCTTGGATTTCCAGCCTACAGAATGGTGAGAAAGTAAACGTTGTTTAAGACACCCGGGGTCCAGTTGCAAGTGGCTCACACCTGCAATCCCAGCACTTTAGGAACCTGAGGAGGATGGATTGCTTGAGCCCAGGAGTTCAAAACCTGCCTGGGCAACCTAGTGAGACCTCACTCCACAAAAAAATATTAAAAATTAGCCGGGCAGGGTGGCATGTGCCTGTAGCCCCAGGTACTTGGGAGGCTGAGGTGGAGGGATTGCCTGAGCCCAGGAAATCGAGGATGTGGTGAGTTATGGTCACGCCACTGTGCTCCAGCCTGGGCGACAGAGTGAGAGCGCAATTCAAAAAAAAAAAAAAGACAGTCTGTGTTGTTTCCTGATGGCAGCCCCAGCAGACTGATACAAAATTCCACAATGTTGAGTGAAAGGAGTAAGACACGTGAAAATAAAAGTAGCACGAGCCCGTTTGCATAAAGCTGCGAACACCCAAAACGTGGCTGGGAAGGCCACAAAGAAAAGCAAGGAAGGATTTCCACACACGTCACGACAGTGCCTCACAGGGGTGGGGCTGAACGAGGGGCGGGCCCAAGTACAGGAGTGGGGGGCCCTTGGTCATCTGGAATGTTCTGTCTCTCGGTTTTACTTATTATTACCCTCTACAACTTGGAATTATGCACTCATAATTCATGCAGGCTGTACATGCGTCTTACATGTTGCAACTAAAAGAGTGTTAAGAAGGAAAGAAACCCAAACGAGAAAGGGAGAGAACCCCCTGAGATTTTGCTCTCCCGGCAGATGTGATGGTCCTTCCTTGTCTTACCCTCCCGTTGACATCTGGGCACAGGTGCTTCCCAAATGTACGCTCCCTGCCAGTCTCCAGCTGAGACGGTCTCTAAGGACTCTGTGTGCGCCCAGTCCTCTGACGCCAATGTGTGGCTGGTGCCCGAGGCCTTGGGGTCGCCCCCTCTCTCAGCCCCCACTGGCTTTGGCGCACCTGCTCCCCCACCTGGGGCAGGGTCCCCTGCCTCTGCATCCCCTGCCCTGAGCGGCTTCCAGCCCGGGGGATGGAGAGAACGTTTGGTGTAGACCGCCTCCAAGCCAACTCCTGGGCAGAGCCTGGACTGGGAGGTAAGGCCAGGACCCCAAAGCTGCGGGTTCTGGGTGGCGTCACTTCCCCCTCCCACCCTGGAGCCTGGCCCTGGAGGGGTCTTCCCGGACCGAGCAGGAGAGGAGGGCGAGGGGCCCCCCGGGCTTACCTTTATTGGTTTCGCTCTCTCTGATGAGAAAGGAGCCGGCCTTATTGATTGGAGCCAGGAGCTGCCGCTCGGCTTCCTTCCGGCTAATTGATCGAAAGAACCACCTGGACAGCGCAAGCGTGGGCAAACCTCAGACCGCGGCTGTGTTCCTGGGGATGTTCTTACCAAGCCATGCCCACCCCTGAGAAGTAGCATGTTGCCTTTCTGAGCTGCTCTCCTGCTGTGAGAGACTAAACGCCCTCCGTTCCTCTGTCCCCTTTCCATCTTGTTTCCCACCGGCTGCTGGACTTCGTTTTCCCGGGCTGAGACAAGAACCTCACTGGGTGACCCTGGCGAGTTTCACTTCGGGAAGAAGGCCTGACCACCCTCCCCAGCACAGCTGCCCCCCGGGAGCACACGCCCGTCTCCTCAAGGTCCAGGTTCCGGACTGGACAAACCACCGGAGACCCTCTGAGCACGGATCGCAGCAAGTTCCCGCTCAGCACAGGCCTGCTTCGTGGGGGAGAACCCGGTGGTCCCTCACGGAGCTCCAGGGAGAGAGGCTGCCCTGTAGTGACCAGAGAGGGCATGCCATGGCCACAGCCACCCCGTCCCCATCCTCAGCAGAGCCGGGGTCTGTCCGGCGTGCTCTGTGCACACCTTGCGAGTGGATTCGGGATGGGGGAGAGCTGGGGGTTGAAGGTGGGGATCCTGCTCTCCCAGGAGTGGGTTCCAAACAAACAAGCCGCCCTGAGCCCAGGGACCCGCCCATGGAGGCTGGGGGTGGTGGTTTATGGTCACAGCGGCTCCCATGGGCCCACGAGGCCATCAGACACAGGGGACAGTCCCATTCAGGGATGCCAGGAGAGGGTCCACTCTCATGGAAGAGTGAGCCCACAATGCCGGGAGCCCCAGGGAAGCCTTTCCCGGCAGTTCTGCTGCCCTGTCCCCACTGCCTATGCTGGGTGCCCGAGACGCCTGTTTCTGGCCTCACCCGCCCCCTGGAGCGGCCACAGGGGCTTGGGGGGCTCCCCGTCCACCTACTTTTCGACCTCCAGGCTCTCCACTCTGGCCACAGAACTGCTGGGCACGTAGCCTTCCCTTCCCGTGACGAGTGACTTGGCCAGCCACCAGTCTCCAGCTCTGGGGGGAGAAGGGAAACCCAGATGGACTGTGGCTCCCAGGGGCTGGCACTAGGGTGGCTTCCGCCCCTCACAGCACAGTCTCTCTCCCCAGGGTTGGGCAGGGATCTGGGACAGATGGGAAAGGGCTTGGGTCTGCGGCTCAGTGCCTCTCTGGGCTGGTGCTACCTTACGGAGCACCCGACTGGCAGAAGGGAGGAGGGGGTGCCACGGCCCCTGGGGGGTGGTGTATCCAGACAGCCCCGCTGGCCCAACAGGCCCATGTCTCTGGCCAGCAGTTTTCCTCTGATGCCCGGGACGTGCTTGGAGTGTAGCCAGTGACTTGGGACTCTAGAGAAACACAGACCCGAGGGGCAGCCCACATGGGGTCAAAGTCAGGGTTTTTTTTTTTTGCGCTGGGCTCAAGGCCACTGCAGAATGTCAAGGGCAAAATCAGGACCTCACAGGACAAGGCTGGCGACTGAGAGAGCAGAACTCGGGGATGTTTCTGAGAAGGAACACTGAAATGCTCTGCGGTGAAATTCGTGCATGGAATCTTGTGTGGGCTCCTGTCTCAAGAGGGAGACAAATACCAACACAACTGACTCCAATTCAAGGCTCTTACGGAACAGCCAGGCAAGCCCGCAGAAGGCCGGAGGGAGTCAGGAGGGCTGTGCAGAGGAGGTGGCGTTCAGGTTGGGTTTGAAGGATGGTCTGGGGGTTGGGAATGGAAAGCAGAAAAGCTTTGGAGAGGAAGCCGGTTGGGTCAAGCTTCAGGAACTGCTGGGCGCTGGGGTCGGGGCGGGGCCGTGAAGATTCCCGGAGTCAGCCGCGGAGAGCGTGGCAGGCGGGGGGCCGAGGGGACGGTGGGGGACGGGGACCGCATCCCGGAAACGCACCCCTTCAGCACCCGCAGCTTCTCCCCCTTCAGCATCTGCAGGTCCCGGTCGTTCACAGCGACGTAGTCGTGCAGAGCCACCGCGAAATGCTCACCTGGAAGGCACGAGAGAGATGGCTGCCATTCGGGTACACGAGAGGTGGGTCAGGGCCGATGTGGGGAAGCCGGGGTGCCAGCCACCTCCTCCCACCACGGCGACAGGCTTCTGCTTGGTGCCGGCAGACCGGCCTCCTGACCCTCTGAGTCTGCCCCAGGGACAGGCGGCCCCTCCGAGCTCACCCTCTGTCCCTTCTGGCCCCACTAAGAAGCCCTCGGGCCTGGGCAGGCCTTGAGTGAGAAAACGGATAGCCAGAGGCGAGCCGTACAGAGGAAACCACAGCTGCCGGGTAGCTGGGGGCCGCACTTCAGGGAGCCAGGCTGGCCGAGCCCACATCTCTCTGTATCCTTCGCCTTGCCTCTGAGAGAGATATTGTAAGCCAAGTCCTCATCCTGCCTTAACCCTCGCCTTGCCTCTGGGGGAGCCAGTGTTAGCCGATCCCTCCTCCTGACTTACCCCTCGCCTTGTCTCTGAGGCACATAAGCCTCCTGTCTCCCCTCTCCCCGTCTGTCCCCCAGCCTCTATCCCAACAGAGGGGCATCTTGGGACATGGCAGCTGAGGAGCCCTGACCTCTCACACCCTCTGTGCCCAGAGCCCCCACCATGGTGCCTCTGGCTGGCAGGACCCCTGTGCTCCGCCCAGCTGGTGGCCCCTGGAATGGAGATGGGAAGAGGGCTTGAGAACATGGCACGCCATCCTTCATATGAGCTCCGCTAGTGACAAGGGCTCTTTGCACAGCTCGGGAAGCCCAAAGGCCTGCCTGGTAAAGTCACCAGAGACCGCTAAGTTCCCCGGAGGTCGGTGTCCCAGCTCTGCCACTGATGAGTAGTGTGTCCTTGGGCTGGTCACCTCCCCTTGGAGGGAAAGAAGGGGTTGGAAAAGGTGATGGCTGTCCCTGCGGGTCTAGGATTTGAGTTTGTTCGCTCCCTCCTGCGAGCTTCCCTCCGGGGATGTGGATCCTCCTGCCAAGATGGGAAGGGCCGCCCACCCTGCCGGAAACGAAGCCAGGCCAGGCGAGGGCACGGACCTGGTTCCTGTGCTTTGCTCAGACGGGATTGACTCTGGGGTCCTTCCCGAGGATCTGGTTCTGCCTCTGCCGACTCCTTCCCAGGCCAGGCCTTGGCAGAGCCTGCCCTGCGCTGTGTGCTCCAGGCGCGCCCTGTGAGCGGGTCCACAAGTGGGGCCCTGGCTTGGGGGTTACCTTCTTGGCGCTGCGGGGAAGGTGTGATGGAGGTTGCAGGGAGCCAGTTCCGAGCAAGGCTCCCCTCAAGGGGCCCTTCGAGGGCCGAGCCCCTGGCCCAGGAGGGCCAAGCTCATTCGCTGAGCACCCGCAGGCCGGCTGCCAGGCAGAAGTGGAGTCCGGAGACCAGGGAGGGGGCTCTGAAGGTTCTCTGCCCCGTCTTCTCCCTGTTCCAACCCCATGGATGGGGGCCTGGCAGAGGGGGCTGCAGGGTCTCGGTTTCCCAAATCTTACCTTGGTCCAGGGCTTCGTCGGGAGGAGGCGGAGTGAGGTGGCTGAAGACGACCTTGAGCAGAAACACACACCTGGGTTAGTTCAGCTCCCTGCAGCCTGGGCGGGGCTGGGCAGGGAATCGCTGGGTGCGGGGGTCTGGGGTGACCAGCTCAGCTGGAAGAAGGGTGGCCCCTTTGGAGCCTGCCCCGGTGAATTCTGCTCCAGCTGCTGGCTCTCCCCAGGTACCAGGGCCGCCCGCAGACATCCCCCGATCGTATGCTGTCTTTGCCCTGACCACATGTGGGGACAGCCCGATTTTGATAGGAGTTAGCTGGGGAACGGGGTGGGGAGAGGGAAGCCCGAACCCTGGGGTAAAAGCCCCGCTCGGCCACTGATGATGTTGCAAAGGGGCGTTTGTTGACACGGGAACACGTTTCAAAAGTGTTTCCTGCAAAACCAACAAATATTGAGATATTCCCTGTAGGGAACATTTTGCATATGAGTACCAGGAAACGCGTGCAAGAATGCTCCTAGCAATAATAATGATGATGATATATGCATACAGACATAAACAATTCTAAACTGTGGAAGTAGCCCTTATGACCAATGACGCAGAAATAGACACACTGTAGAACTGTCATGCCGTGGCGAGATGCGTGAGCTCCAGTGGCATGCATCAACCTGGAGAAAGCTCGCCAATGTAATATGAAGCCCAAATCCAAGTCCCAGAAGAATATGTGCAGTTGATTCAGTCGGTTTAAAGCTCACCACATGAAAAGTGACACTAAGTCTTGTTCAAGGATATATACATGTAGGATGACACTAAAAAGCAAAATGAAGCCACGATGCACGGGTTTGGGCTGTTGGGGCCTGGCGGGGCCAACCGGGGAGGGAGCCAGCAGGTCCCAAGGTTGGAGTCACTTTCTGTTTCTGAGGTCGAGACACGGCTGCACAGGTGTGTGCTTTGCTGCAGCCTTTCAGCCTGACATGCCCGCCACAAATATTCTATTTTGTATTTCACTTTCTGTTTCTGAGGTCGAGACACGGCTGCACAGGTGTGTGCTTTGCTGCAGCCTTTCAGCCTGACATGCCCGCCACAAATATTCTATTTTGTATTTCACATTCGTTGGACACAACTTTGGAGTTGCATTTTGCACAACGGTATGTAGGGTGTGGTTTTATTAAAAATATGAACACGCGCCACAAAGAATGCACAGAAAAAAGGTCTGGAGGCAGGAGCTCTGGAGAGCGAATTCTGGTATCTCTGGGTCATAGGATAATGAGTAATTATAACTTCTCTTCCATACTGAATATATATTATGTGACTTTTTAAGTTAAAAAGTTCCAGGCTCTACTACTTGTTGGTATATACCCTTGGGGAAACTAATCTGCCCAAGTCTAAGTTTGCCCATTAGATCATTTATTCACTCAACAAACAACTCATTGCTGCATGCCGAGACCTGTGCTAAGTTGAGACACAGAGAGATAAGATGCCCAGGGTCATCTATGGCCTGGGGTTAGCCATCTCCATCCACCCTCAGGTCCCTGGTAGAAGAAAGAGATGACCACTTGGACGTGCCCGTGGTAGCAGACGGCGCAGGAGACGGGGGTCCAGGCCTGACTCCCAACTGCCCCAAGCCAAAAGGGGTCAGTGGTCTGGAAGTGAGGGACACAAAGAATCGTCTGAAAATGCATCTTTAGAGACATAGGAGTGAGACATCAAGGGGTACTAACTGCTTCGTAAACCAATTAGAACGGTGTAACAGGGAACGTGAATTTTCTAGCATTCAAATCTTTCCACTTGAAATTTCACTTTTTTCTTCTCTGAAAAGTTTTCCTTTTTTCTTTTTTTTTTTTTTTTGAGTTGGAGTCTCACTCCGTCGCCCAGGCTGGAGTGCAGTGGCACGCTCCCAGTCACTGCAGCCTCGACCCGCTGGGCTCTGGCGATCCTTCCACCTCAGCCTTCCAAGTAGCCGGAATTACAGGCATGCGCTACCACGCCTGGCTAACTTTTTATTTACTGTAGAGATGAGGTCTCGCCAAGTTGCCCGGGCTGGTCTCAAACCCATGGACTCAGGCAATCCATTCACCTTGGCCTCCCAAAGTGCTGGGATTACAGGCTGAGCCACCGAGCCTGGCCTCTGAAAAGTTTTCTACACTTAAAGTACCCATGGGTGCCAGAGGAACTTGAGAGTCTAATGGGCGGTGAAGAGAGGCACCCTCTGGTTTCAGCATGCTCCCAGGAGAGCAGGTCTTTGGAACACTGACAGCCATGACACACAGGGGACAGTGGTCTCCCGGAGCTGCCGGGGAAGGGAGGGCCCGGCAGATGTCACTAAGTGCTCTTGCCCTTGCCTGCCATACCCTCTCCCCAAGCTAATCTTTTTTATTTTTATTTTTTGAGACAGGGCCTTGATCTGTTACCCAGGCTGGAGTACAGTGGCGTGATGATTGCTCATTGTAACCGCAAACTCCTGGGCTCAAGGGATCCTCCCACCTCAGCCTCCAGAGTAGCTGGGTCTACAGGTGTGTGCCACCATGCCTGGCTAATTTTTTTATTTTGTATTTATTTATTTTTTGGAATCTCACTCTGTCCCCCAGGCTGGAGTGCAGTGTATGTGTGACGAGTGCAGTGGAAGGATCACAGCCACTGCAGCCTTAACCCGCTGGGCTCAGCCTTCCAAGTAGCTGGGGCAGAGGCACGTGCCACCACACCAGGCTAAATTTTCTGATTTGTTGTAGAGACAAGTTCTTGTCCTGTTGCCCAGGCTGGTCATGGCTAATTTTAAAATTTGGGGACAGAGACAAGATCTTGCGAGGTTGCCCAGGCTAATCTCACACTCCTGACCTCAGGTCCTCCTCCCACCTCAGCCTCCCAAAGTGCTGGGATTACAGGTGTGAGCCACCAGGCCTGGCCGTTTTGTATTTCTTTTGCTTTTCAAGGTTTTCCTTGAGAACCGCACTCTGACTGGGAATTACCGGGGGCTAACAAGGCCCGGCTCTAGGCATCTCGTATTGCATCGTGCCCTCGCCCATAGACTGCATCTTGCTCCACCTCTATCAGGAAGGCACAGTCGCCATATTCACTTTACAGACATGAAAACAGACCTCGAGGAACCAAGCAATCTGCTTCCTGGGGGTCTGATCACTCACCAGGGGAGGCAGCGGTGGGGGGACCTTGCTCTGGGCACTGGTCTTCACGGGGCTCCATC
This sequence comes from Carlito syrichta, assembly GCF_000164805.1. NCBI lineage: Eukaryota > Metazoa > Chordata > Mammalia > Primates > Tarsiidae > Carlito > Carlito syrichta. Next base: position 83,078 of record NW_007055649.1, on the reverse strand, counting down.
GGCCCTTGCCCCTGTCCTTGACCTGCTTCTTGCTGCTCACCAGACCCATCCTGTTGGAGACACATCCGGGGGCTGACATGCGACGCTGGTCCTCGGACCCTCTGCATCGAGGTGCTCCCCTAGTCCCTTCCAGGTGGCCGGTTAGAAAGGCAGGTGGAAGTGGGTGCAGGGAGGACCTCAAAGGAAGAACATGAAAGAAGGGGGTGGGTGAGCTGAGCTTGCATCTGTCTTTACCCAGGGGCCCAGAGAGGAGAAGGGACTGCACGTGTGACACTGAAATCACCTGGCCCAAGGCAACTGCGAGGGTTGGATCCCAGGCCTCTGGGGGACAGGAGCCTGGGGAGCTAGGCCACGGGGTGTTTTAGACAGAGACTGGACCCGGTGTCTGGTGGGCTGGCCTTAGTCTGTGTTTTGCCGTCGGCTGTATCACTGGGAAGGTCACACTTCCTCCCCGGGTGCACGAGCTCCTTTGAAAGTGGCGGGGCTTGGTTAGAACATGTCTAAGGTTCCCTCCCACCTGGATTTTCAGGAGAGATGCTATAATTCAGGAACGGCATGCAGCATAGGCATCTAGGGCCAACTGTAACTTCTCAGTGAGACAGGGAGTTTTTTTGGAGGTGAGAAAAATAGGGTCAAGTTGTTTCTTTGGCTAAAAATATCTTAGAATGGAAACGTGGGAAAGACCCTGAAGACCACGCCATCCACGCTGCCACACCCTCTCCATCCGTAGTCCTGGAGCACTATTTAAGGAGGGTTGATGTTCCATGTTAAACGGCTTTCTCACAGCCAAACAGCTGACCGGTAGAGAGCCAGCGCTGGGCCTGTCTGACCTGAGACCAGCACCCTCTTGCACCCACATCTGGTCCATCCGCAAGGGATAGACATTCCCAGGCAGAAGCACTGGAGTCCCTACACCCATCTGAAGGGTGTGTGGTTAGTGGCAATTTCCTTCAGGTATATGCACCATCTGTCATCAATTCTGACGCACGCCTTTTCTTTTTTCACATTTCAACGTCTCCGAAACGGGGAGGCGTCTTACAATGGATGATGCTTTGTGGTGTAATTAGTAGCTGTGTCTTTTTTCTCCCCTCTTTTAGTGGTACGTAAAATAAACGCTAGCCTTCCCATCCATGGTGACCCAGAGTCAGGATACGGGGATGCACTTTTTCCAGAGAGTTCAAAGCACATTTGTCATAGCATCTCTCCTCAAACTCACCTTGAAAAAAGAAAAGACTATAATAATTTTGGGTGCAGGATACAAAGCCACAGTGACAAAGAATCCATAGTATTGGGGGGTATGTCTTGCATATAGAGTGCAGAACAGTTAACATTTTAAGCTTTTTATATTTAAGTAGTTTTTTGTGTGTGTGAGTTCAGAGCAGCTTCACCACCAAAATTATCACAGCACCAAAACTATAAACATCACTTCAGTTTTCAGAGATGTGGGGTTCCAGAAGTTTGGATAAGGGACTGTGGGTTTGTATTAGGAATAGCCACTGATTTTATCAGGTGCTCTTTAACATCTATCCATATGACCATTTTTCTCTTTTAATTTGATGATTAATGAGGTATGTTGATAAGTTTTTTCCTACTGAAACACCTTTGCATTCCTGAAATAAAAGCAGTTTGGTTATAGGATATTCATCTTTTTGACAATGGATGAATCCCATTTGCTAATATTGTATTTAGAATGAGAATCTAAATTCCCAAGTGAGGAAATGTCCAGGAGGCATTAGCATTAAGGCAATACTGGCTTCATAAACTGCACAGGAACTCTCTGGTCTTGAGTAGTTTAGTAATGTTGGAGTTATCTGTTTTTTAAAGGCTCGATGGAACTCAGTTGTATGTCATCTGTTTCTGGGGCTCTTTTAAAGATAGATCTTTCGGCCGAGCTCAGTGGCTCAGCTTATAATCCCAGCACTTTGGGAGGCCGAGGCGAGTGGCCTGCCTGAGCCCATGGGTTCAAGACCAGCCCAGGCAACTTGGCAAGATCTCGTCTCTATGATAAAAGTCAAAAATTAGGCGGGTGTGGTAGTGCACGCCTGCAGTTCCAGCTACTTGGAAGGCTGAGGCAGAAGGATCGCTGGAGCCCAGCAGGTCGAGGCTGTGGTGACTGTGAGCATGCCACTGCACTCCAGCCTGGGCAATGGAGTGAGATTCCAACTCAAAAAAAAAGAAAAGAAGAAATATAGATCTTTCAATATATTTCCAATTTCTCCTACAGGAATGGTCTATTCCCACTTTTCCTCCTCCCTGTGACATTTCTTCATGATTCTTTTTTTTAAATTTAATTTTATTATTAGTATTTTTTTTTTTGAGTTGAAGTCTCACTCTGTCGCCCAGACTGGAGTGCAGTGGCCACTCCCGGCCACCGCAGCTCGA